>NW_008481804.1:67812-232339 GCF_000365145.1 Cyphellophora europaea CBS 101466 | reverse complement strand
GGGGGGGGGGTGGTGGGGGTTTGGTAGAGGTCATCTATGAGTCTGGGGAAGGGGGGATTGGGATGGTGCTGCAATGGAGCGGGCTTTGTGTGCTATTTGGACAAGGATTGGCAAGCAAGGGGCCTAGATGTGCCAAGCAGGGAGGTAGGCAGCGTTGAAAGCCGAGGAGAGACAGGACAGACGAGACAGACTGTTGCTGCGCTGCGCTGCGCTGCTGGATCTATCATATGCATAGCGAGATGAAACCGAAATTCAACCTTGGACCAGATGGGCGGCGACCTATCCTGCCACGAAAGATGGAGAAACAGCACAAGAACGCGTAATCACGCAACGTATATTATCAAAAATTGTACGACACATTTGAAACCGCTAGGCTACCACTACTTGATACCAATTGAACCTGCGCCAGATCTGTTCCAAGAATATGCATGCAAAAACGCGCAAGACGCAGTATTTTTTTTTACAACGCTGCTATCCCGCCCGAGGTATCTCCACATCCATTCATATATGCATCCATGCGTTCAAACCCCACCGCAACAACCATCCACTCAACATTGCCTGATCTCACGCTAAGCACGGCTCTTCATAGGCGTCAAGCCAAAGCTCCGCGGCGACGCCGTTGTCGGGATGCCCGCGTAGGTCATGAAGTGCTGGTGGTAGGCCAGGGTGTCGCCGAATGCCATGGGCGGCGGCGGCACCACGCCGGCGGCGCTGTTGCTGGTGTCGAGCGCGTGTGGTGTCGACGAGTTGAGGAATTGTTGGAGGTGGTGTTGGTGGTGGTGGTGCGAGTGCTGCTGCTGCTGCTGGGGGGCGCCGTAGCCGTAGTCTGTAAAGGGGGGAATGCTGAAGGAGTTTGCTGTGGCGGTGGATGATGATGAGGAGGTCGGCGGGGGTCGCGTGGCTGTAGCGGCAGTGGTGGTGACGGGGGCGGCGGCTGCGGCGAGGTAGGGAATTGAGTCGGGATCGGCGTCGGTGCTGGAGGTGGTGTAGGACGAGTTTGTGGACATTTGCTCGAGTTTCAGGTCGTCGTTGTCGTCGTGGAGTGTTTGGAATGCGTTGGATTGCTGGCTGTGGTGGTGGCCTAGCTGCGACGGGTCATCCATTAGACTGCCGTCGAACATTCGGGGGGAACCGAAGTCGTCGAAGGTGTCGAAATGGCTGTCGTTGTTGTCATCATCATCGTCAATGAGGCCGAGTGGGGCGGACGTCAGGTTGGTCAGTGGGGTTTGATTCCGCTCGAATGCGTTCGCATTGGGTTGTTCTGTCTTGGGGCGCACGGCTCTGCCATCGCTTGCGCTGGGTCTGGTCGAGGCCGTTGAGCAGCTGCCGTCTCCGCCACTGCTTCCAGTGCTCACGCTGCTGCTCGTCTGTTGTTCTTGCGGCTTAGGACGGCTTTTGCGGTGACCACACAAACCCTGTAGCGCAAAGGATATGACGTCGGTTTCGTCAATGTCCAGCTTTGGGATGATACCCTTGGATTGTAGTGTTACAGCATGGCCCCGGAGGCATGCGGCTACAGCATCAGGTTGAGTGGGATCGCGAATCAACGTGATTAGGTGCTGGAGATCGTGCTCGGATGCGTGTCGGATGGTCTGCAGCAGGGCCGTGATCAAGAATTGTTGTCGGTCCTGGATGTTGGAGGAGCTGTAGGCGACTTTTCGTCGTGTGTCGAGTTTCGGATTGAAGTTGCAGAACGTTTCGGCGGCTTTGCACACGCCGCATGGGCCAGGAAGACCGGTACACTGTCGTTGATGTGCTCAGCGACCTTCCATTCCCACGACTGGAACAGGAATCTCACCTTGGTCTTCCTCCGTTTGCACGCCTCACATGCATTGCTCGTACGGTTCTTGGGCTTGCTCTGTCGTGAGGTCCGGTGTTTTCGATCCATTGTGGTTGAGAGTGCTTTTTGTTGTTCTGGCGTTGAATATCACTGATTGTGTCTATCTTCGTCTCGTACGGTGGTACTGGTACTGTGGGGTGAAGCACTGATATGCTATTGAGTGATCCCTGCCTTGCAAAAAGTTGTAGTGAAGGGATGGATTCGCCTCCTGGATATTTGCTTCAACATGGGACATGCCCAGAGCGCTTGAGATGACATGTTAATGACCTCAGTGTGGGCGCAGGAAGATAGGCGGGTTCCAGACATAAGGTCGGGGGTGCAATTCCGACTAGATACCAATCCAATTGGAGGAAAGTCAGGTCGCTGTGCAGAACGTGGCTTTTCCAAGGGGCCATCCACGGTCTCTCTACTTGGTGGCAAATATCCAGACTTTGTGTGCTGCGGAGTGCCGGTGAGGGGTGTTCCTTTGCATTGCCAAAACCCAAGCAGCAGGTATGATGTCGTACACGGAGATGCCATTTCCGCATGGCTTAACGCGAGCGAAAACGTGCCTGATCGACTCTCCCCACCAGCAGTAAGCTCTGACTAGAGTGGTCCGACCAGATTGTTGCTCAAAATCCAATTCGTCGTAGAGAAGGAGGAATGCTTTGCTCAGCCAATCAAGACGTGTGGAACTTCAAACCGGTTTGTACCCCTGTTGATGAAGATGCGTGCCGCGGCGGGGTGAGGTGTGCCACGCAATTCAAGAAATCTGACATTTAATCGTCTCGGTTGCAGCAATGTTCGCGATCTTGATTCTTTGTAAGCGAATCTCAGCAATAGTTTGGGATTTCCAGTGCTGTGGTATTAATCGCCTCCCGTCTGCATCTGACCTAATATCAATAACGTCCAGCTCTCGATGTATTGGTTTGCTGTTAGTTGCTCCGCATAAGCAGGCTTCCCCATTCCAGCTTGAACATCACTCATGGCCTCGCTATGCTTGAGTCTAGAGCGGTTGTGAGTCCATCTTCGATTCCAATCATCTGGGGTATACTCGTTTGGACTGCCTGGAGATGGAATGTCCTCTGCCGTACGGCCAATTAGGTAGGTGGGCATGCTTCCATGGTTTCTATATGTTTCGCAAGCTCACTGCGTCCATACTCATGACTCGAGAATCCATGATGTTGCCATCAATCATCTTGCGAATAGTTTCATCCTGAGTACTGCGAGGAGCCTGTTGCTGGAGGTCGACCAGGCTCAAGAGTACATCTTCAAACAATATCATCGAGGCCCAGCTAATTGTACTTTTACAATATTCGAAGACTCCGCGCAAGACCTGTTCAGTAATGGTCCCTTAGACATCGGCTTCGAGATCATCTACCAATGCTCCGCACGGGAGCACAACGTGGGTGGAAAATACAATGGCTGATCTAATGGTGACTTGGTGAGATTTTCAGTCAGACTGGGCTAGGCAATAAGTTGGACTATGTCGTCTCACGCAGCAACAGCCCAGCTTATAGGTCAGAGTGGCTACCACTTGTAGCTCCTCTATCCCCCAGCCCTTTCTGACCACACTGTTGGTGCGCTTCCCCACAGGTTGTCGAGTTCCGACGAAAAGGCACTAGCGATTCTGAAATCATTCTTTATCCGTGAAAGCAACGCTTTGATCTCCATTTGCTGTTGTACCGTCCGCGTCCGCGCTCCCGCAATGCGTAGTGGAAAAAGAAAAAGGAGAGGCGTGATATTCGTCTGGTCAAGAGCTGCTGAGGTAACCGATAGAATACTGTCGACGTGGTCTTGTACCTGGGTAGGTTGCAGGGACGGAGGTGCGAAGTGATTCTTCCAGATGGGTTCATAATCGTAGATGCCAGAGAGGTAGATGGAGATTGCAGAGTAAAATATCCAGGCGATGTCCATCTGGTGGTCGGCCGAGGAGGTAGATGGCCACTGTTGGGCTATGAGCTGCCACGAGGATAGATGAGATCGCAGGATCTGTCCTTCGTCAACGTATGCTTGCAGCTTGGTCACCGCTTCTACATTGAAAGAAGACGGAGTCTCGGACTTGATGTAGTCGGTAGCACTGTTGAGGTGGTCAGTGGACTGCTTTGGTGAGAAAGATCATATAGAAGCACTGACCGGACATACAGGTCCGATACCAGAGTCATAATGTCCAGTAGCCGCTCTTTCGGGTTCCAGTCGCGGATATGCTCGCCCTGCCATAGGCTGTCTACTAAATCAAGCCATGGTGTGGTTGAGAGAAAGGACCGCTGGCCAAACAACATTGAACGAGCAATCTCGAAGACTCGGATCTCTAAGAAGAGCTCTCGACCAGCACCAGTTCGACAATTTTCTGCCGTAAGGACTTCTAGAACTTTGGACGTCCCATAGAGCATATGCCAAGCCCAACCTTGTCCTGTGTCGTCGTAGATGAGCTTTCGCATGGGTCACTCATCTGACCTGGTATAATCTCACTGGTATCGCACTCACCTCAAATACGCCCAGCAGGAGGGTACTCCATGTAAGCTGTAGCAAATTGCCTCTTCCTCCCTCCGCAATCCAGGATCTGAGCGATATGACAGAGGCATTATAATAACGCAAGGCGTCCGATAATAGGTCTCGGTCAGCTGGCCGACCGGAGTTGGCGACCTGGAGAGCACCTATCGCGCACACAATGTCTGCAGGGCCACATTCTGCCGTGAGATAGCCACAGATAGACTGGCATGGTGACGATAACCTTCCGGTGAAGCTGTTGCGTGGAAGAAAGTTCCTGAGAAAGGCAAGAACATACATCCACGTTGCATCATGAAAATAGGCCGGTGAGGGTCGAGCAGAGGGCCGAGTGCTATGCCTAGTGCGTGGGGCGATGCATGAGTCTTTACGCCGCTCTATCGTGATGGCCAGGTCTCGAGAAGGAATTTTGCAGGCTAAACCACGCGCGATGCATCTTTGACAGGGGAATCCGCCGGAGCACTGCAAGCATCAGACCTTGCTCGCGACAGCCTGGAAACATAAATCTTACCTTCAAATGGCTTGAGGAACAGGCAACCCACCTTCTCAAGCGCTTCCTCCGATCGAAAGGACCGGCAAGCATGATCTTTCCCACGCTCCACCGTTGACGAACGACTGTGGCCGGGGACTTGAAAACCGCATCATCTCCAGAAAGAGAGTGATATGCGCGAAATTGAGGTCTTGAATAACTTTTTATAACTTGTAGCCTGCTGATAAGTGGATCCGCCGTACCAATACTAGCTTCATGGCGCTAGGCCTTTCCAGGGTCGAAACAGGCGACGCTAGAGGCTTGACCAATGACATGTAGGCTGGAGGCCAGCTGGGAAAGTGTCAACACCAGGGACCACCCAGAGATATATTGAGGACACGATAGAAAAGTCTCGTAGACCCAGCGTGAGAAACGTTTCTGCACGATCGCATCTACGTTTTCCCACTCAGCAACACCCGTCTAAACCGTGACAATGGGTTTTCTTTCTGCCATTACTGCCATTTTTCTTGTCGGTACCGTCTTAAGCGCAACCCTTCCGACCATTCCTTCACCATCAGGACCCTACGGCGTGGGGCTTCAAACCGCAGAGCTTATCAACAATGCCTTACTTGATCCATATGCTCCCTCCAACGTATCGCGGCGAATAATGGTATCAGCCTTCTATCCGACTTCTCGTGGCACCTCTTGCAAACAGACTAAATACCCCTACATGCCACCTGCAACAGCTCAGGTCTATGACACCATGTATGCTCCAGTAGGGCTGCCAAATGGCACTTTCGAGGCCATCGGGATGTCTCTATGCAACCCGACTGCTACTACCTCTGATAGGGGGAGGCCACGCCGCCAAAGCCATCCTGTCGCCCTATTCTCACCTGGCCTCGGGAACTCTCGACTGATCTACAGCGTCACTGCAGCGAGTCTGGCGGCCCAAGGATTTATTGTATTTACCATTGACCACCCCTACGACGCGCCCATAGTGGAGTTTCCGGACGGAAGCACTGTGCCCGCCGTCGACATTGACACAAAAGACCAGATCGTTGCCGCATTGAAAACACGGACTAAAGACCTGCTGTTCGTGGCCGAACAACTGCACAACGCTACCTTTACCCGAACGATCTTGAACGGCTTATACGGGACCCCCGACCTCAGCCGCGTCTTCGCATGCGGACACTCATTAGGTGGCGCGACCGCGGCTGGCGCAATGCTGAAGAACAGTAACAGCAGCATCCGCGCCGGGATCAACCTTGACGGCACGCTCTTCGGAGACGTGACCACGGTCGGACTCAACAAGCCTTTCGCGATGTTGTCGCACGAAGGCAAGAACCTGACGTCTGATCCCTCGTGGGCCGAGACGTGGCCCCGGCTCAACAATTCAAAGATCGCTGCGACGGTCCGAGGCACTCAGCACGGCAGCTTCACGGACTTCCCGGTCTTGGTGGATGTGCTTGGTCTGCGAGACGCATTGGGTGACGGCGCTTCAGAGTTGGTTGGGACAGTCTCCGGAAGGCAAATGATGGAGCTCCTGTCAGGATTTGCCAGTGCCTTCTTCCGCTTCGCTGGAGGTCAGACACGGTCAGCGGCGTTGGAACGAGCCTTGGGTCAGTTCTCTGAAGTAGAGGTTCTGGATTCGGTTCTGAGACCGCAGACTGAGCACTTGTCGAATGCGTGAGCATTACTGGGCGAGGCTGCTATACGGAGATTTCCGAGAGAGGTTAAAATGCAGAGCAGAGATCTAAAAGCTTGATAGTTCATGTCTACCACACCTATGGCCTGCTGGTATAATACACAGGATTTCATCTAAGCAGCGATCTTTCCATCATACTCTTTCGTAAAATCATGCAGTATCATACTCCCACTCTGGATGATCTCATTAGTATCAAACATCAAGGAAAATCGGAAATCACAAAAGACTGACCAATTGCATCTGCCGCGCGAGATCTTTATCATCAGCCGCCTTCGCGAGCATCTGAAGCAGCTTGTCCTGTTCGAGCGCCGTCTCCGGATCTTGGCTGTTGAGCCGACAGAGGTTCTCACTCGAGACGACATCGATGAACTTGTGCCACATGTCGCGCCGCACTTGATCATATCTGTCCAAAATCGAGTCGCTGGTCTTGCCTTGATGTATGCCGATCAAGCAATCATACAAGCCGTCGACGTCGGCCAGACCGCCTGTCAGGCCGAGGCCACCACTGTGCACCGTCAGCATGCTGCAAGAAATCAATACAAGCAGACCTACAAAGGATTGCATAGATGTGCGGCATCGGCTGCGAGCAGGAACCGTCCGACGCGCATCTTCTCGGCGCATCTCTGGTGGATCTTGTAGGGGCTGATGTTTGTAAGTTTGTATGCGTCGGGTTTCGGATTTCCGGGCAGCATTGTTTCGAATTTCATGGGTTGGCGCTCGAGGTATTCCTCACGAGAGAGGCCGGAGACTTCGCCGTAAGATACCCGCCACATGCCGTCCTTGCTGATTCTCGCGGCCATGAACCAGTGCTCTGGGTGGATGATGAAATTGGAGTCGTCCCATCCGAACTGGTCGAAGTCGTAGTACACCTGGAGAGTAGTTGTTAGCAAACAGCTATCACCTGAGAAGGGTCAGTACATTTGTGGCGACGATCTGTTGATCCCATGTCTTTCCGGGGAAATTCTTATCGCCCTGAAGAACGCGCCGGATTTTGCTGTTAGCGCCATCACATCCCACAATGTAGTCAGCCTTCAGACGCTGTTTCCCCGACGGCGTCTCGACATCGACCCACGCCTCCGTCTCATCCTGTCCCACGTCAACGACGTTATGGGACCACTTGATCTCGACAGACTTCAAGGGCTGCAGATGGCGAAGAACAATCCTGCTCACTTTGTTCAGAGGCAGAGCAACCGTCCGTTCCCACCTCTCGTCCGGGACAGCCGAGAGGTCCAGGGCGCCGAGGAGGGTCCCATCTGGCTTCCGCCAGGCGACCCGCCTCATCAGCACGCCATCTGCGCGTATCTCGTCTAGTACGCCGGCACGCTTGAGGAGATGGGTGGCTGGAGAGCCGTAGTGCGTCGCTCGAGGCTGCTCGTCCAATTGATCAGAGGCCTCGACGATCTCTACATTGACGCCTTGTTGGCCGAGTAGGAGCGCGAGAAGCAGCCCTGACGGCCCAGCCCCAACGACGATGACCTGTTGTGTACCTCAGCTCCTGACTCTCTATACAGTTACGCACTTCATCCGGAGACATGGGGCAGATTACTGTACCTTCCGAAGACCTTGGCTCTGCGTCGCAATCATCTCGAATTCTGCTTCCTGTCTCTTTTCAGAAATTGATTGCAATGGCACATTGTTTGCAACAACACGAAGCTCAAATGCTCGCTCCTTGCCGACGGATAATACCCACACGCCACATGCCAGTAAGTTTTGCGGGACTTCAGATACCGGCCCCGCCCCACGCCACCGGTTCTTGAGAAGCGTATCTTTGGAGACAAGGTTGAGGTGTCCTGTTCAAAATTACCGCCACTTACAGATACTTGGCCCATTTGCTGCCCCCAGTCTGTGGGGAACCCGCAATGATGGGCATTTTCCGAAACATCGAATTGGTCTGGAACGCCATAGGTGGTGCAGCTCCCGACGGTGTTTCCTTCTTTGTGTACCTTGCTGAGCAACGGGGAGTATCCCCATCGCTGAACGGGGTGTGCAGAGTTTGTGTCCTTTTTCACGGCATTCAGCCATCGGATAACAGCAAAACCGGGGATCAAGAACGAACCTGCAATGGATATATTCTCCGGTGGTGACGGCATAGGTGGCAGCCACCATCACTTTGGATGGGACAAGAACTGACAGAGGCGACGAGTCATGGACAACGTCGGAATTCATTCTACTCTACTGTTTGCACCTAGGTAGGCGTAAGTAATTGCACGAATTCAGACATGTCGGTAACCTCATCGAGATTCCAACACTGTTTGATGACATTGCGTGTGCCAGAGTCCCCCAGCACGCGGCTTGACAAATCCGCAAACTTTGCCTCCAACTGCTCGGATGTCATCGGGTTCGCCAGGGACCCTGTCGCGTGCTCGACATGGAACGTCCGCTCTTGCTTGTTCAAAAAGGTAATCTTCAACGTCGCAGTGTCGTCGGCCAGCTTTGTGTCGGTTCGGACCTCGATCTTGTCTCGGAGTTGCTTTGCTGATTCGTCTTTGCAACCGTGATCCGAGAACTGGGTCGGTCCAGCTTGGTCGTAGAGAATACCCACGGCAATGCCGTGATATAAGGAAAAGATTGTCTCCATGCCTGTCTTGGGGTGTCGAACGGAGCATAAGCGGACGCAGAGTGGGTTCACTGTCGCTTCAATCGATTCTATGTCCGCCACATCTCCTACAGCATCGTTCTGCTGGAAGCTCCGGTGCGCTTCACGCGCCGCGTCTATCAATGGGTGGATGACGATCCCACACGGATAAGGCTTGAAGGTATTCTCCACGATCTGGTAGGTGCCTCCGCGAGCCAGTTCAGATAACGAATCTTTGCTGACGGTGGTGGAGACCAAGGTTGCCCATCGTTCGATCGCTCGAGGACAGCTCTCAAATCCGTGTGATGCAAGTTGGGCCGACAAGAGACCATTCTGGGCACTTCTCCCCATGTGGAGCGTCTTGGTGTCGGTGCCGAACATGGCTCTGATGCCGGCGGCCATAGAAGCCGAATGGCTGAGCGCTGCTAAGAATTGTTGTGGATTCAATCTCTGCGCTTTAGCAATGGCCGCTGCAGCCCCAAAACTACCTGTTGTGCCGGTGATATGCCTTTTGGGATATCAGTCAATACCTTGATAACCGACAAGTACGGGAGTATATACATACCATCCATCATGATAATGAGACGGCGACACGACATTCCCCACCGCTATCTGCGTTTCTACGCCGCAAACAAACGCCAGCAAGAAATCCTTCCCGCTCATATGATTCACCTCGGCCCAGGAAAGCAAGGCGGCGAGAGAGGTACCACTAGGGTGTATGACCGTCTTGAGATACGTGTCGTCGTAGTCAGCCGTAGTCAAGGCAATGCCATTGATAAGAATAGCGTTTTCGATGCTGGTGAGCTCCTGCCGGCCCAGGATGGTGGCTTCTTCGCTGGCCTGCCCGGTACGGATCATTGAGAACACTTTCTCAGCGGGGGCGTGCCGAGCATAGCCCAGCCCGCAAGCTAGGGCATTGAGGATCGATTTCTTGGCCTGGAGGATGACTTGAGGCGGGAGATCATCGTACTGCAGTCGTGAGAGGAACTCGGCTAGCTGCAGAGTATGATCCGCCTCGCCCATCCTGGGGTGTCTCGGAAGGGGGATAATGCTAGCAACTTCGAAGTATTGCGGATTCACGATTCATCTATCCTGGGCTCACGCATCAAGGACGTGGCTAGGAATAGTCGTGAGCTGGGTGGGTGACTCAGGTGCTCGCGACAAGAATAATGAGTTGGGGTCACGCAGTATTACGCCCCACAGTTGGGGGTAAGAGCAGAGGTTCTACGAAATGCTTCTCCGATTCCAGTCTGGTACAACGGTCACCCTTGGCGAGTATAACCTCCCGGCCACCTCCCACTCCATATTTGAGTCACCGTGAGACACGTGAAGGAGATGGAGCAATTCGACGGGATACAGCGTTGTTGGTTGGACAATTGTACCTAGCCTAACAGATCCTACGAAAACATCACTTTTCTTGGTGAGTTCTACAGGCACGGTGCTCGCAAGACAGATGGTGAAGTTGTATACTTAACGAAATTTCGATTATGTCACTACTCTGCTAAACCAAATCAAACACCAGCTTTTCAACCGAACTCTTTCCCATCGACCAGCAAACAACACTCATTCCTGGCGGAAAACAAACAAAGGGGCCACGATCAGTACCAGCTGCCACGGTTTGAGCTTCTGGATCGCGAGCGTCCGCGACTGCTGTGTCGGGTTGACTTCTCTCCTCGACTGCTACGTCGTGTCGATTTCTGTCCGCGGTTGCCGTGCGGGATTGACTTCTCTCCGCCATTGCCATGCCGGACTGACTTCTCTCCTCGACTTCGCTGCTGAGGTGGCTTCTCTTCACTCTTCTTGACGACATGAGCGTGCCAGATATGTTCTTCAACCTCTGCATCTCCATAGTCATACCTCGCAAATTTGGACTCGCACCCTTCGACGAAGCAACGTACGTGGTTTTCGGACTGCGCATGCTCGTAGATATCACTGCTCGGAAAGCACACGCTGTGCTCAAAGCATTCAGAGTCGTTCTCAGCCTCGTGGTCGTAGAGATCGTCCTCGGTGTCGAAGTACGATTTGCAGCAGTCGCATCGCTCACGTGTGAACCTGTTGCTGGGTGCACGGCGGGATCTGGCGGGTGGTGGAGAGGGGCTCCGACAAGACCTGTTGCTGTGTGCACGGCGAGACCTCGTGGGTGGTGGAGTGGGACTCGGAGACGGCGAGCCTGGATCTGATTCGGCATAGGCTGGTGGCTCATCATCAACTTGTCGAGGTTAGAGTCACGTTGGTGGGCAACATGGTTATATGCAATGGAGAGAGGAACTCACCAGATATGCTGCTGTCGGACTCAGATTCGTGACCATCCGCCTGGGTTTTTTGGTGCTTCTCACAGTGATTGTGGCGTCCTTGAACATACTGTCCGCAGTGATCGTGGGGTCCTTGAGCATACTGTCCACAGTACATACAGTGGCGATCACCGTAGTAGTGGTTTGCTCGACAGCGTTGGCATCGATTTTCCTGCTCGGAACCTGCAATGTGGACACCGGGGTGCCGACGACGCTTGCCACAGAACGTGCAATACATCTGGGCTACCCTTCTTGTTGTTCGATATGTTCCTGTCCTGCTGAAGTATAAGAAGGAGAGTTCTGTTGGTGTCAGAGAAGGGGAGATGAGGGGAAGTATCACAGTAATGTGGAAAGAGCCCAGGCAGACGCGCCCGTGTAACGTATGATGAGGCCTGGCTTGTACTCTCACAGTAACCTGCCGAAAGACCACCTCTATTCAGGACCAGACCAAAAAGCATTACCCTCCAAGGTCGTGAAAAGTGTCAAAATCGGTCAGTGTCCAGGTCTAGATGGAGAGCCATCCGTCGAGTGAAGACATGCCGGTACACAGGCAGATGGGTCTACTAGATTTGAGATAAAATGCCTTCATGGCACAAGACAAGAGCGATAATCGGGCTCGTGCATCGTGAGATTATTCGCCAACAGCCGTCCTAACTGGTGCCTCAAATTTGTGTTATGGTGAGACTTGCTCCGAAATGTTTCATGCAGCTCAAGAAGAGGAGCGAAGCGCTTGGCTGCAGCAGTATCAATGCAGCTTGCTCTGTGCAGGCTGTCCTGGTATGAACGGCTACCGACACCAAGCAAGACGTTGTTCGTGCTGTCGATGGCTCATGCATGACCAAACCACCGCTCCTCCCCTTCCCCTCTAAAACGTCAGCCTCGCCGGCAGGCTGCAAGGCTGAGGCATCGAACTGACATCTTCCTCGGAAAGTCAAACACGAGGACCCCGCGTTACTGTCCGCTAGGCCATTGACTTGTCGGCGACGGGAAGAGTACGACTCGACAGAAGTCAAATATCTCGCGAGTTCGAGCAGAACTTGACCTACCTGACCATGTCAATGTTCGACCACTTCTCCGTCAATCACACTCCCTCAATCTGACCATCCACCCCACCATCATGGCTCCGACAAACACTACGAGCCATCCTTCACCCTTCCCAGCCACCATCGCCATCATTGGCGCCTCCCTAACTGGCCTCTCGCTCGCCCTCTCCCTCCTCCAATCCCAGCTCTTCCAGCCTCCGCAAATCACCATCTACGAGCGGCGCACCGCTCCGGCCCCGCAGTTCTCGCCAGCAAATCTGCCGCTGAACTCACCTACCAGCGACCCCGAGCACAACCACCCCAGTGCCAGCCTCAACCCCTCCGGCCTCGACCCCTCCGGCCTCGACCCCTCCACCACGGCCTCCGGCGTCGTGCTAACTCCCAATGGCCTCTCAGTCCTCTCGGCGCTGCAGATCCTGCCGCGCATCGCGCCGCGCTGCTGGACGAGCGCATACCGGACGTACCGTAACGATGCGGACGAGCTGGTGCGGAAGGTGCAGGTTAGTGGCGAGGAGGTGTACGGGTACCGCAACCACCGGTGCTGGCGGGGGCTGCTGGTTGGGGAGATGCTGGAGATGGCAAGGGAGGCGGGAGTGGTGGTGCGGTGGGGGTGGAGGTTTAGTGGGGTTGAGGAGGGTGGAGGAGGAGCTGGGGTGCGGTTTGTTGTGGAGAGGGTGGGGGACGCGCGAGAAGTGGTCTCGGCGGATTTGCTGGTGGGCGCTGATGGGATATACTCGACGGTTCGGAAGCATTTGGACCCCGTGGCGGCGCCGGAGTATACTGGCACAACGGGAGTGCTTGCGCATATTCGGTGGGAGCATGTGGCGTGGCCGGAGGTGCCGGAGGGGGAGTACGAGAGGCAGTGCACATTGCAGGGGAAGCCGGGCGCGCTGTTCTGGATACCAGAGGATCAAGAGGGAAGTGTGGTCATGGTTGGTAAGCAGGTACGGGTCGACGGCGAGAGGAGTCGAGAGGAGTGGGACAAGTTGTCGCGGAACAAGGAGTACCTGTGCGGCTTCTACCGGCAGGACTACGGGGAATGGGGGAGTACGGGCAGAAAGATCATTGATGCGGTGTGTAGGAACCGGGACACATTGTATTTGTGGCCGTTCATGCGGATGGCGAAGCTAGAGCGGTGGTTCTCACACCAGGGCAATGTCATCATCATGGGGGATGCGGCGCACGCGCTACCGCCGAGTAGTGGGCAAGGAGTGAATCAGACGCTTGAGGATGTCTACGTGCTGACAAGAGTGCTCGAGCTGGTGAAAACTGGGAGGAAGGACTTGCAAGAAGGGCTGAGATGGTGGCAAGAGAAGAGACAACAGCGGATCGATCAAGTCTTTGATTGGGCGACGAACGCGACGAACGTGCAGAGGCTACCGCAGGCGGAGAGGGAGAAGTTACTGAAGGAAGGCGGTGCCAAGTCGCAGCAGGAGACGGACGATATGCGGTGGCTATATAAGCCGGGGTGGGATGAGGTGATGGCGACGTGGGTGGCAAATTGAGGTGTGAGATGCTGGCTCGGCGTGTGCTTTTACTTACAGGCTCCTATCTCGTGTGTCCGTCAGCCACAGGTAGGGGTAGTTCTGTGCACCGTACGGAGTACTTCATGTACGACTCTCGCGTCGTCGCTTACAGCAGGTGAGACGCGTCTGAAACGCGGAGGAGCTGCACTGTGGCGTGCGGCATCATGATGTTGGCGATGACTTGATATTTTTTTACTAGTGATGAAGCAAGTCAATAAATATCGATGCCATTTTGATGCCAGAAAGCCTGGATTGAGATTTATTGATGATGCTGTTCATGACCACCACCACCACTGTGCCATCGTGTCGGGGCTGAATCGATCGTGCGTGTCCAAGCCCCAAAGCACTCGCTTAACAAAGCTTGGATTCCATCCTTAATCCCTGTCACCACCAATCGCTCCATTTCTCTCCCCTTCAGGCATGACCTGCCATCCGCTTCGGGGCTGCGCCGAGGCTCCAGGCGCAAATCAGCCCTCCCGAAACGCGACGGCACCCCTAAAGGGTAAGAGCTGGGCGCCCGCTTGTGACGCTTTAGGCACGGGTGGAGATGGTCGGGGGGCGCCACGCGATCGACTCGACCACTGCGACCGCTGCTGTTTTGTCAGAGTTTCGGATTGCCCATGTTCCGACATAGTGGCAGGTTGTCAGGTTTTCCCACGGCGGGGGCTTCACCATCATGTGAATGTGGCTGTTGCTGCTACGGGGGCGTAGCGGAATGTGTATTAGGCGCGTCAGGGTGACCTTCAATGTCAGCTGCCGTGATCTCGCCTTTCCTTTCTACTCTCTCTGTCTCTCTCTTCCCAGTTACTATTGTCGCTCCTTAGAATACTGGAATAGGGACAGATTGAACCCCGCGAGCGCTGGACGACGCATCTCAGGACTTCTCAACGGGTCCATAATGGCACTCACACTCGGCCCTTCGGCCAACAGCCACCTCCTCCTTCCACTCCCAGACTCCCCCACATGGACCGCCTCAGCTTCACCGACAGACTCATCACCACACACACCCACAGCCCTCCCCGATTGCTGCCCCGATCACTCCAATCAACACGACCTCTTCCAGCCAGATGAGCCTCCTACCCAGAATCAGATACGCCGTCTCGCCGGTTATTCTGTCTATGATTCCTCGGGCAACCAACACACGTTATCCTCCCTCTTCACCCCCACATCACTCCGCAAACATCGCATCCTACTGATCTTCATCCGCAACTTCTTCTGCGGCAACTGTCAGCAATTCCTCCTAACTCTGTCCTCCCAACTTCCCGCCTCCGCCCTGCCCGCAGACACAGCTGTGGCTGTCATCGGATGTGGCGCCCCTTCACTCCTCCCTTCGTATCTGGAACTCACTCACTGCCCTTACCCCATCTACACGGATCCCACTGCCCAGCTCTATGACAAGCTAGGCATGCAACGGTCATGGAGCCTGGGCAATCGCGCGCCCGAGTACATTCGTCAAAGTCTATTTATGGGCGGTTTAAAATCCATTGCCCAAGGTCTGAAGCGCGTTCCAGCAGGCGATGTGCGGAAAGCGGGCGAGATGAACCAGAACGGCGGCGAGTTTCTGTTTGTGCGCACCAACAGTGGCGACAGCAGCTCCTGGGCCGACGGATGGCGAGTTGAGTGGTGCCACCGCATGCGCAACACCCGCGATCACACAGAAGTGGGGCGTCTGCGCGAAGTCCTTGGAATGAGTGAGTACGAGACACAGCCGCAGCAAGTCGAGAAGGCCACGACGTGGGCGCCACGCATGCCCCGAGAGCGGCACGGGCGACGGTGGACGAAACCCTCGCTGCCGGGGCTGCCACAATCCGAATCCGAAGGCGAGAAAGCGAAAGCAAAATCGGGCCACGTGCGTAGGAACACATTTGGCCAATCCCTCTCGGTAAAGAGCCACAACGTCATGCGCACACTGAGCCTGAAGCGGCCCGACACAGCCGGCTCCTGGGTCGGGCGCGACATCGAGACACAAAAACGCAGCCTCACGCCAGCCGTGGCGGTACCGCATCTCCCATCCCTCTCCACGACACAGCAGTACGAAGAGCAGCAGCAGCAGCAACACCAAACCCAACAACCACATCAGCATAAGCGCACACAGTCCAAATCGCGCGCAGCAGCGCAGATCCTGAACCTGAAAATCACCTCTGGCCGGACCACTTCGGCCCATGCTGCAAAGCAGTACCTGCTGTCGGACAACATCTCCGAGAGCCACGTCGCGCTGGTGAGCGTTGTGAGCCCCGGCGGCTATAGTGTGCGCAGCAGCTTGACGCCGCAGGTCGGCTCGCCATCGCCGGTAGGGACGCCTTTGATCGGGAGAGCAGGAGCGGGGTTTGGGCAGGGCGTTGTGAGTGTGCGGTAGTGAGTGGGTTGATGGGTCGATGGAAGAATGAAGAGAGCAACGGAAAGGAAGGTGCAATGTACGCTAAGAGCGATGAATACGGATATACGCATTGGGCGCGGCGAGTGAGTAAGGTAGGTATTCAAATCGATACCTCACCGGTTAGAAGGGCCGAGGAAGATGTCAGCGGCATGTCGATACGATAGCGATAGCGATAGCAGCAGCAACATGAGTCCGAACATGATGTCCTAGAAAAGGCCAACAGAACTATCTCAGAACCGCGATTCTGCAATGCACCCTTCCATTCAGGGGTTTCACTTTTCAGCATGAGCGACCGAAAACGTGGACTCTTTTCTAGCTGCGTATGATTTCTACGGCAACCGAGTCTTACCTACATGTTCTCCTCTCGACAATGATGATGCCCGCAGGCCATCGTCACACGTCACAAATATCCATTCCAAGAGATCAGTCAGTCAGTCAGTCAGTCAGTGGCCCGACATCGCTTCTCCACCATTTGTGGAAGAAGAATCCGATCCCCCTGGTTCCATGCAGATAGAGACCCTGCTCTACAACAATTTCGGTATGACGATACAGATTCAGACTCAGTGAGAGAGTCCGAACCTAAAAGGAAATCCTTGCAATAGCGATACTCGAGTCTCGTGTTGGGAGGAAGTGACAAGTAAACACTGAAACGATGGAACGAGGATGAACTGTGAACAGCAAGGCAACCACGACCCATCTGCACTACGGCCTAGCGGTAGAGATCCACTGGAAGAAGCATCATAGTATTCCCACCAAAAGCCTGCGGGTTGTCTCAGGTTTGTAATACGAAAAGTCATGTATTTCAATGACTGTGTTTTCCCCATGAGGTTGGGTACCATCCAGTATCTATGCCGTTGGGCGAGCGAACTGTGCATTGCATTGCTGAAGATCCAGACCGGACTCCATGCCCGCATAGATCATTCATAAAGCCACCGACATGAATGACCAAATATCCCGTTCCAGCTATGGCTCCGACCCTCTCCCACAGAATGTGTTTGACACTTCTGTAGGACCCCACGTGAGTCAACCACTGAGTGGACCAGAGTCGTGGACATATACCGTGCAAAGTAACGCACACTAGTCTCAGACTCAGGAGGCTGTGAAGAGGCTGTCATACCCGTACCACGCCAGGACACCAATGGACAGACCAAGCGCCGCAGCGGTGAAACCTGCGAGGACAACGGCTTCAGCGTTGGCTCTAGCTTTGGCTTTGGCTTTCGACCAGCGGGCAGACTGTGCAGAGAGTGCGCGTGGCTGGATTACAGCCTGCGAGGAAGTCGCAGCGATGAGAGACATTCCTCGAAGCAGGACCCAGTCGGATTCGGCCAAGGAAGCTTCGGACGTCGTCCGGTGCTTGGGACAGCGACAGTGAGCCGGCTTCTCGAAAAAGAAGTCGAACGCCGCCGATAAGGCGGTCGAGGACTCGATGCAGACCAGCATAGCATGGTCGAATGCTTTGGAGAAGATGTCTGGGGGTTCGACACGCACCAACATTCCGGTTGCCACGGCGTACATTGGGGGGATGTAGAGCTGCATCTCAGCTAGCAGGGAGATGTCGTGGTTGTCGCTAAGATATGTCTTGATGCCGGTGTACGTCACCGCAAGGCCCATGATGGCGACGTAGACGAGGAGAATCGCGCGGCGGTACGAGGCTCGGACCTTGCCGCGTCGGCTGTACGGTTGGAGAACAGCGCTGCCGGTTCTGAAGAGGTCGTAGAAGGCCAGCACAGCGCAGCACGAGATGATGTAGATGCAGTTGACCGTGAAGCGATAGATTGGGTCCATCGGATTCGACACATACACCCAGGCTGGAGCACCTCCCCAGCGGATCTGTGGCTTGACTCGAGGAATGGCCGCGACAATGATGCTGGAGAGGATGAAATTGGCCGTTAGAGCGATGACGGACGCATAGTAGATCGCGGCGAGGACGGTCGCAAGCTTAGAGATCTGGCGGAGAATAGCCGCAGTCTCGGTCTGGGTAGGCATGTTGAGGATTCGTGAAAAGAACGAAGAGGGCTCGAAGGTCGTCAATCTATCAATACTGGCGAGAGCTAGTAGTTCGGAAGTCTTGTGAGCAGAACAATGTTGGCTTAGTCGCGCAGTTTGTGCTCGCACTCAAGAACGTTCCAAGTCAACAGTGCAAACAAGGGCCATAAGTAGTTGGAGGTTGTGAAGCTCACGAGCCATAGGACCCTTGGCATTTGAGTGACAAACCCAGATTACCACTGTCATGGATTCTGCCCATATCACACAGGCTTTCTCTGGGCAGGTGGTGCAACACCTGATGGATGGGATTAGCATTAGCCAGCTATGAGTGTCACTGATGTGAATGGTGTGAAGATGAAACTCATGGCGCAGGCTGAACTCGAGTAAGATGAATCATTGTAATCTAGCTGCAAGTACTAACCATGCTTGGTTCATAACGCTCATACTGGTCCCTGTACTAGACTCGTAATGGAAGTCAATATGCAACGCCCTATTGACCGAAGTGATGCTGTGGGGTATAATCATTGATATGTCATGGCCGTTATTGCGCGTTTATTGCTCTAGACGGCTGGACCCGTCTGAACCATCCTTGGAGAAGGAATCGGAGAAAGTGGCATGTTTGGCAAGGTGACATCGAACATGGTCGTATCGTCAGGGGAGTAGGTCCTCGATCCACCACAACAACTTCCTGATTGCGACCGTGGTTGACTCACTGGAGTTGCGACGTTGCTATTATGCTCGCTGAAATTGATATCAGGAGTGGCGGCAAAAGAGGCGTAGGAAGAAGGCATTGGAGGTGGTGAAGAGAGGGCTGACATGGATACGGAAAAGGCGTCAGGACTTGACACGCCAGTCGCCCCAGGATGCTGAAAGCCATGTTCGTACGAATGGAAGCCGGCTGGGTCTGGAGATAGGTGTTGAAAACCATTGATGCCAGGCAGTTGCATGTTTGGTGTAGGTGCAGGACCTAACGTAGGGAACTGCGAAATCTGATCAACACTTGCGTCACCTAGGCGCATCTCCCACATATCATCCTGCTGTCGTGATGTCCAGTCCATGTTCATGCTCATAAATTGGTTGTCGAAATCAAGGGTATCGGCTGGTAAATCAGGGATCATTTGCGCTTCTGGTTGAGGGTCTGGATACTGCTGTAGCGGCATTGTAGGAGGAGACTGCAACGGAGACTGCGCGCCCCACTGATCAACGGGATAAGACATGACATAATCTCCGCTCATAGCACTGGGAAAGAAGTTCTGAAAGTCTTGCTGTGTAGGTTTGTTCCGGCTGAGAAAGAACCTTGGCTGACCACCCATACATGATTCTTGCGGAACGTCGGGAGTATACATTGAGCCGCTCATCATCGAAGGTGCGGGGAGGTAATTGTGTTGAGTCGCCATAAGGTTCAGAGTTTGAGCATTGTATTGACGCGTGGCAGCGTTGTTGGGATGTTCTGGACAAAGCGTGCATTGACAGGCCGTACCGCAAGTACATCGGCTTGTCGTTGAAGGAGCGAGTGATGTGCGGTCCAGGGTCGGAGTTGCCTGCTCTTGCTTAACAGCATCACGGTGTCGACAGCCGCCCTTTGGAGCGGGTTTTGCGATTTCTTCTTCCGGCTGCTTAGTGGAACAGCACCCTCCTGACTGACCTTGCTCTCTTTGTTCCTTCTCCCGCTGCCTCCGCTGGGCCTCGTTGTCGGTTAGAAGCTGCCCACTGGCATCGGCCCAAACTGTTTTGAGGGTCTCAGACTGCCCCCTCTCATTCTCCCAGACTGGTGGCTTTGGGCTATTGGTCCGGGGGACATCTTTTGCGTCCGGCTTACTAACAAGGCAGATGAGGTACATCTTCTGTACACAGAGACAGTCACGACCGCATTTGCAGTTGTCTTTGCAGCCGCAGTTCTTCGGGCAGGTGCATTTTCGCTTGGAGCCACTGGAGGGTCGTCCAGGCTGGTTTGTGGGTGCAATTGGTTTTGTGCGACCATGGTTACATGTGCGTACCCGATGGCCATTCTTGCATGACTGGCAGGCGTAGGTCTTGCCGTCAAAGAATTGCTTGGGAATCTGCTCGGCCTTCTCTTTTGCCTTTTTGCCTTTTTTCTCTTCCATCATGACTTCGCTATGGGGTGAGGACGTTCTATGGAAAATGTGCTCAAATGCGGGCGGACGGGCTCAAGTCGGGACTGGTGGGCTTACGAAACGGCTTTTCGAAGTGGGGTGAAGCGAGTCTCGACAGTTGAGCGAGTGTAGGTAATGAGCGTCGGGAATGAACGAACGTCAGGATTTCGTGGGTGTGTCTCTCAGAATCTTTTACGCCCCTGAGGGTCAGTGTGTAGCATGAGGTGAGCAGAGTGTGATCCGAGGGGTACAATGAAAGGGATGGAGACGGTGGGATGAATAGAGTTGAGGACCCCTGGTGGAGGACCTCTGGGCCGGGCGGCTCCTTTCTTTTTTTGGCGCCTTCCTGCCTGCCTGATCGAGGCTGAAGCTTTTACGAAGTAATACAGTATTTGTGTAATCAACTTTTCTTTGACCTCGATGCGCACTCTACACGTCTTCGTCGACAGCACTCACATCACCTGGCATGACCGAAGCAGACGCGGCTCGACCAGAGCAGCGACCTCAATCATCATGGTTCGCCCTTCCTGAACCTCTTCGACGCGTCTTTGCACGCTTTCCCATCGTTTCATACTCTGCGAACGTCCTGCCGCAGAATGCGCCTCAACACCGCAGTCAACATGTTTTCTTCTCCTTTCAGAGACCGGGTGGTCCTGCGGATGCGCCGTCATGCAATCCAACATGCTTAAAGTGGCAGACTTTGTTGAAATTCCAAGGAGTATCGCATAAAATACAGCCTTCGAATAACCACGCCTCTCCATCAGGAGCGCTGCCTTTTATTCTCCCTGCGAACACTGCGAATCAGCGACCAGGTACTCCGGTATCAGCAAGCAAGATCCCAAGGTGGATCGTTAGCCAGGGTGGAAGAGAGGAGACGCTTCAGCCCAAAGAAGAGGCGTACAATGCCCTCGTCGATCACGATATCCGCAATGCCTGGCTGTACTTTATCTACCTCGACCAGCCCAATTTCAAAGCGGTCGCTGCTCCGCTGTACTGCGAATCTGCTTCATCGAATGTCCTGGTACAATTGGCGATGGCTAGTCAACTGCAGTCTGCAGCAAGAGATGAATTGCTCAAAAGCTACATTCTGATTGATGCGGATGAGCTATATGATCGTGCCGCAAAAGCCTTCAGTGCACTATCAACACTGCTCGGCGGGGACGATAACTTTTTTGGAGCTAGTCAGCCTGGCTTGTTCGACGCCAGCGTCTTTGCATATACCCATTTACTGCTTGACGATAGCATGAATTGGCAAACCTCCACCATGATCGACCTATTGAAGATTCACCCAAACCTCGTCTCCCACCAACAGCGACTTCGCGCCGAGTACTTCCCCTGAAGGCTATCCAACCTTTCGGAATAAGCCCCCATACCAGCACTTGATTCCCACCCACTTTCGACTTCTTGGACCCAGTGCCTCGACCAGGCTCTCGTCTACCGCCCTCTCCTCCAACTGTCCCTCAACAACCAACCCTACACTCTCTGCTGCTGCCAGCACCTCAGCTGGTGTGTGGGCATAGCTTTTGGGTCTGATCTTTTCCCCAGTCTCTGGGTCCACGAATCCAGCTTGGCTGATGCCGCCCATCTCGCTGTGCATGTTGGTCATCAAGAGCCACCCACCCGGTTTCAGCATCTGCGCCGCCTGCCGGAAAAATGTTTCACATGGGATATGCTCGAGCACCAGGGTGCTGACCAAGGCGTCAGCGTTCTGGACCATGTGCGGCGGCTCAGTATTCTCAAGGAGGTCCACAATTCCAAACCTGACCTCTCCAGTCCGCCCACTCGCCTTTGTTGCTTCGCCGACCCGCCCCTTGGCTACTTCCAGCATCTTCGGCGATGCGTCCACCGCAACTACCTCTGCATCTGGCACGTCCAGCAGCGCGATCGTGTTGCGCCCCGTGCCACAACCGAGATCCACGAGCTTCCACGGCGTTGGACGCGGAGAGCCATCAGGCTGCTTGGCGACATGGGCAATCAGACGCGGAAACAGAGTCTTCATGGCCAGCGAGTCGAGCGCCTGCAGGAAATTGGCGTCATGGTCGTAATGTGCGGCCCAGAGGTCATATGCGGCGGTAGTGGGGAGATAGCGCACTGCAGGTGGATTGTCGTACGGCAGATCCGCATACTTGCTGGCGGTGGGATTGATGTTGGCCATGCTTAGAACGAGATTCGGTCGTTCCGATCTCTGCGTCGGGCGTCACCACGAGTAAAGTCCGTTCTCAAAGCGGCTGGGACCTGGATTGTATACTGTATATTGTGTATAACCTGTGAAGTATAGGACCACAATGATCTTCCGGCCAGATATATCAACATTCAACGCTGTATATGTAGCCTCGAGCATACCTTGGCAAAGCCAGCATCCGTGACTCACCCCCTGTCATTCCAGGGCCTGTCTCGGCATCGACCTTCCTATTCCTATCGCCGTGCATGGCATACTTTTTACCCATATGCACTCCGTACTTAGGTATGCTTCCCTCCCCTTTTCTTCCTATCTGGACGGCTACGCCGGGTATCCATCTATGTAGCGGAGCACACGACCTCACAAGACCTCACCTCGCCTCAACGTAAAGTAAAGTAAAGCGTAGCAGTCACGATGCGGCCATTACTACTGCGTGACTTCCGTCTCTTCCTCTAATCCTCTCGTGCATCTTTCCCCCCCCCAAGAGACTTCGTTGCTCCTTCACCATCGAAAGAAAATACTGAGAGAAATATTGTAGTAGTGGTAGTAATATTAGTCGTCGTCGCTCGTGTCCATGTCCGTGTCCGTCGTCATAGTACAGATACAAATACAGGTACAAGTACAATGGTCGTTTTGAGACGATTCCCCCATCCCTAGGCTTTCTGTGCCTCGATGCTGTCTCGGCCTCCAAGCTCGCTCGGCCTCCATGCTTGCTCGCGGGCCCTCTCTGCTTGCCTTGTTTCTATGCCATGAAGCTGTTCCTGTCCATCCCTCCAGACGTAAACATCCAGCCTGGGAGCCAAATCAGGCTGAATCAAGCCAGATAGCAAATGCAGAGCAGATCAATGCACTGCAGTGACGTCGGGGTATCTCAACCATGAAGGCCGCAACAGCCCTCGAAGAAACAAGAAGGGCGCTTCCTGTGCACCCGGTGTCTTGGGTCTCCACCAGCCTCCAGGCCGTAGCCCCTCAACTCAACTTCCGAGTTGTCGCCAACACTCAAACCCGCACGGGACTCACGCTGCCACGACTCAACAGCCCGCCTCCCGCCTGAGCCTCGCGCATATCATCCATCAGATCCTGCACGTTGCCCATATACCTCCCCAGCATCGCCTGCTTCTCTTCGGAGCTCTTGATCTTGAGCGCCCCATCCCCAAACCCCGTCGTCCCACCACCCCCAACCGGGCCCCCGACAGTGGCACTTTCCCTCCTTCCCGCCGCATTCGCCTGCTCCTCTTTGCGGAACGCACTCAGCACTTCTCTCCCCCTGCCGCCCAACACCTCCGTATTCCCCGCGCTCTTGGCCTCGCGCTTCTGCGACTCGCGCTCCTCGGCGCCCAGGTAGAAATACAGGAATTCGACGCCCTTGGTGCGCACCTCGCGGCTGCTCTGACGGGATTTGAAGAGCGAGGTCACGACGAGGAGGCCGTCGAGGTCTTCGAAGAGGCGGGTGTTGGCCGGGTGGTCGATCAGGGAGGCGGTCAGGGCTTGGAGCGTGGAAATGTGGATGGCGGGGCAGGAGTTGGGGTCGAGGAGGTCGAGGAAAAGCTATACAGAGATAGGGATGTTAGCTGTTGACTTGGTTCAATGGAGGAGGGGAGAGAAGGGGAGTGGAGAGCCTACGTTCATGCAGACTTCGCGGCCCCAGAGCTCGCGGCTGGGTGGGTGCAGTAGGAGCATCCCCTGCACGAGGTCTAGCGCCGCGATGATGAGCAGGTCGTTGGCGCCGTTGTTGCTCTTACCCAACAGCCGCTCCAGTGTGCTGATGAGGCGAGTGGCGACATTGTATTGGAAGGTATTCTGCAGGTTGTAGAAGGTGCGGAATGCGGGGTCTTGTGGCAGCGAGGAGAGAGGTTTGGGCGTCGATGTGGGTTTGGTAGACAACGGGGCACTGGGAGGATTGCTTTTGAGAGCCAGCGCTTTGGATGGTTCCGGTGCAGATGAAGTCGCCGCTTGCAGTGTGAGTTGTGCGAGGAGACCTTCGAGTTGTCGGAGACCTTTGCGGATTTTGGGAGGTGAGGGAGACGTGAGGTAGTCGAAGGAGTGGGATAGGAGAGCTTCCATCGTGATGATAGAAAGTGTGGTACTGCGGCTCAAATGGAGAGGGGACGTCGGCGAGGGTGTAAAAGAGAGCGTAGCATTGAATGTACAGCGTGAAAAGGCGTGTCGTGGTAATGCACTCGAAGCGAAGGGAAAGGTTGGCACGGCAACGAGGAGTTCAGCCTCGTACAGCCTCGTCATCAGGCAGTGAATGCGACCAGTTCTGCAGATGGATGCAGAGGGCGCTTTGCTCTGCTTAGCATATACAAGTAGAAAAGACGAGCAGCATGTGCAAGGCAAGTCGCATGTTGTTTCTTTCGTGTCATGTTCAAGGCTAGTAGAGTCCTTCATACGGCGCCTTGAGCAATCAATACTCGTGACTCGAACGGTCTTAGCTGAAGCACATCGCCTTCGAGTACCACATCATCGTCGTAGTTGCCCAGCACCTGCTTTCCACTCGCGATCATCGCTCTCAGTTCCGCTGGTGGTCTCCAGCTCTGCTCACTGTCGGTGAAATTGACCACAACCCATGCATCGGCGCAATATCCACCACCTCGCTTGAAGCAGATCACAGCCTCATGCCCATCCTGCACCAGCTCAAAGTTCCCGTACACCAAGCTATCTCGGTAATCCTTGCGGGCTTGCAGGAGCTTCCTCCAATAGCTGAGCACACTCCCTCCCTCGCCATGCTGCTGCTGCGCATTGATCTCCGGGTAGTTGTCATTCACCCTCATCCATGGCTTCGCCACGCTGAAACCAGCATTCTTCTCGCCATTCCACTGCATGGGCGAGCGGGCATTATCTCTAGCCTTCTTCCTCAGATCACGCATGAAGATTTCCATGGCCTCTTTGTTGTCTTTGAAACGCTCCACGGCTTCGGCGTGCAGATTTAGCGACTCGATGTCCTTGAACTGATCCATTGACCAAGTCTCTGGCAGGCTGGTCATGCCCAGCTCCTGGCCTTGGTAGATGTACAAAGTCCCAGCCTGGGTGCCGATAAAGGTGGCCAGCATCTTCGCCGCCAGAGTCCGATGCTCGGGACGATGCTTCGTGAAGCGTGAGACCGACCTCGCCTGGTCGTGGTTCTCCAGGAACAGCGCATTCCAGCCATCCACATCGTACATGAATGTCTGCCACCGGTTGACGATGTTTTTGAGCGTGTTGGCATCCCATTTGCGTGGCGAGAACTTGCCATCATCGCCAATATCCATGTCGACAATGTCGAACTGAAAGATCATGTTGAGCTCTTTCCGCTCCGCCGCCACCACCGCCGCCACCTGGCTGTCTTGATTAACGCACGGCATCTCACCCACCGCAAACGCATCATACCGGTCCAGCACCTCACGCAAACCCTTTAGAAACTCGTTCAGCCGCGGGCCATACGAGTGGTGCTCAAAGGCCGGCTGCCACTCTCTTCCGGGCAGCGAGACGGCCGCATCCGGAAACCCAGGTGTCTTGCTGATCATGTTGATAACATCCATCCGGAAGCCATCTACGCCTTTCTCGAGCCAGAAGGTCATGATGTCGTGCACCTCCCGCACCACATCTGGGTTCTCCCAGTTCAGGTCTGGCTGTTCCGGGCAGAAGAGCGCTAGATAGTATTCGCCTCTCGCCTCTTCGTACGCCCAGGCGCTGCCACCAAAGCACGATGCCCAATTGTTCGGTGGGAGCCGCTTGCCGTCCACGAACCGAGGTGCCCGCCAGATGTACCAGTCATGCTTGGGGTTGCCCTTCGAGGAACGCGACTCGCGGAACCAGGCGTGCTGGTCAGACGAATGGTTGACCACCAGGTCCATGACCATCTTCATGCCGCGGGCGTGCAGCGCCCCGGTGAGTTCTTCGACGTCTTCTAGGGTGCCGTAGGGCGCGTGGATTGCGCGGTAGTTGGCGATGTCGTAGCCCATGTCTTTCTGAGGAGACTCGTAGATAGGGCATAACCAGACGGCATCCACGCCGAGGGAGTGCAGGTAGTCGAGCTTGGAGATGACGCCGCGGATGTCGCCTAGACCGTCGCCGTTGCTGTCGACGAAGGAGGCTGGGTAGATTTGGTAGATGCTCGCTTCCTTCCACCAGGCGCGTGTGGGAGGGCCCTGGCGGCCTGGGCTCTGCTTCTGAGTCTGTGATGGTGCTGTAGTCGTCATGGTGGTCGATGGGAGAGGTTGTGTCTGTTGAAACAGGCCTGACGTTCCTCCTGATGAGTGTCCGGTTTTGTAGATGGAGTCTGAAGTCGTTCAGTGCGCATCAGCTACCGTTCCTGGATGGCATGGGCGGATGAGTGTTCGCTTTGGTTAAGGAGGGCTGTTATGGAGAAGTCGCTGGTAGACGGCGCATTCCTCAAACAGGGACACTAATTCTCCTTGGTCGGTGATGGAACGAATCGATATCCATGCCTCGAAAGCGGAGAGATATGGAATGCGACCATAGCAGAGGAAAGGCATACAGAATGGTTGCCTTGTGCTCAAGTCGCGCCGATTGAGAAGCTTGACTTTCGGTGGATAGCCTATAGTGGCTTAGGTGCCCAGGCATTTGGGGGAAATGGCCGGGATGCTGTGGGGGTATGGATATGCTCAAATAGCCAGAAGGATTTTGGCCTGATCTTCCTGCTCTTACAACCTTCTCTCCTGGTCATGTCATCTTGAGGTGTCGGCGCAGATCAGCAGGCCGTTGTCGTACGACTAGTATGTTTCTCGACTGGCAATGGTGGTGTCGATGCAAGTAGTGCGATGATACCGGCGGCTGAGACTATCGTCCAACCCTCTGGAACATTACCGTCTTCCAAAATGAAGAATCAGTCGTCGACAACATACAATTTCGCCTTGACATCGTTCAAATACGGAGTCGTCAATATCGCAAGACACAAGTCCTGTGACAGATGCCGTCGACGAAAGACTCGATGTGATGCCCAGGAACCCTGCGTTTGGTGTTCTAGAGCAAGAACCTGCTGCACTTACTTGATGCCTCACCGCCGGACGGGGCGGAAGCCAAAGAAGAGGCGAGTTGGGACACATGAGGCATCCGTGACTACTGAAGTCGGCGACATCGTGCATGAGGGGGAGGTGGCTCGTGGGCTTGGTCTTGGCCTTGAGGATGACAGCAAGAAGGGATATGGTCATCACAGCAAGCCAAGTCAGAGCTCGCACGGACTCCTTGATCCTCGAATACAGTCGTTAAGCATCCAGTGTGATGACCTCCCGAATGCATCAACGACCGACCCCTACCCACACGAGACAGTCATTATGGGGTTGGGTGGCAGTCCCTGGTGTGCCAGGAGCCCCGGCTCGGAGATTGAGCCAATATTAGATTGATGGGCAAATGCCGTTGAAGTCCAGCCAATACAGCAGTCGAGGCGTAGGGAGTCCTAGTACCGTACCTAAGCAGGCAGTGAATGAGCGTCACCGAGTCAGCCTTGCTCAGCCTCGTCCGGGCTTGGCGTGTGCCGACACAAACGACCTGCAACTTTGTCGATCTCCTCGGGTCTTGAATGCGCCTCACTGCAACATGTAAGCATTGACATGCCAGCTTCGCATCAGCTCGAATCTTGCCACTTGCACCATCGCTGCGCACTGCAACACTTGATACTGTGTTTGTCCGAAGAAGCCGAAGTTAAGCCTTGGAGCCGCGCTGCATGACGCAGCTTGCCGCCGTGCCAACCCCAACTCAACCCACCAGCTTCCAAACTGCACCTCGATCTTCTTCCCTCCAAGCCACTCTCCATTCGTTGTAGTCTACGTTTCATTCTTAACTAAAATAGGTCGCCTTAATTGCTTGTACCAGGACCTGTGAGGGGCTTGTACCTACTACAAACTGACACGCGTCCTTTCCCCGCCGCAGGCAGCCGTCATCCCACCTGTCACATGCTTGGTACCTGCATAAAGGCCACATGTCCATGCCAGCAGAAAATCCCACCAACCCCAACGCCATTCCTCAACGCTCTTCCTCGACCGGCTTTGTGAATGGCGTGAACCATCAGCCATCCAAATCCGTCCTTCGTCCTCTCCCCGAAGAGTCTTGGATTTCGCAAAAACACACCTCCATGACTCCAGGCAGTCCTCCTCAGCCTGCCGCCGATCGCGTCAATGGCCTCAAGAGCTCCCATTCGAAGAAAAAGTCACAGTCAGAGAGTCTCCCTCCGCGACGCATGGGAGAATGGAGTCCTGCGAAGGAGAAAGTCATCCTTGGGCCGTACGACTATCTGTCGGCGCACCCAGGCAAAGACATTCGCTCAGCTTTGATCAATGCTTTTGATCAGTTTCTTCGCGTCCCACCTATGTCGTTGGCCATCATCACAAAAGTCGTTGGAATGCTACACACTTCGTCGTTGTTGATCGATGATGTGCAGGATTCGTCACAGTTGCGCCGTGGTATTCCGGTAGCCCACAACATCTTTGGCACGGCTCAGACCATCAATAGCGCCAACTATGTCTATTTCCTGGCGCTCAAGGAGCTTCAGAAGCTCGAGAACCGAGACGAGGCTATGGACATTTTCACCAACGAGCTTCTGCACCTGCACCGCGGCCAGGGTATGGACCTGTATTGGCGGGATACTCTGACATGCCCTACCGAAGACGATTATCTCGAAATGGTGCAAAACAAGACTGGGGGGTTGTTCCGTCTGGCGGTGAAGCTCATGCAAGCCGAATCACCCGAGAGAGGCCATTTGGACTGTGTGCCGTTGGTCAATCTGATGGGTCTGATTTTTCAGATATGCGACGACTATCTCAATCTCTCATCTGGCCTGTACACTCAAAACAAAGGCTTCTGCGAAGATCTGACGGAAGGCAAATTCTCCTTTCCGGTGATCCACTCGATTCGGTCGAACCAGGGAAATCTCGAGTTGATCAACATTCTCAAGCAAAAAACACAAGACGAAGACGTCAAGAGGTACGCTGTCAAGTATATGGAAAGCACCGGTAGCTTCGAGTACAGCAAGAAAGTCATTCGCGAGCTCAAAATCAAGGCTGTTCAATTAATCCAGGAAATGGACGGTGGAACGGGTAAGGGAGATGCGATCAAAAAGATCCTCGATCGGATGGATGTGGATCAATAGGTGCGCATCTCGGCAGGGTGTTTTCATATGGATCTTTCTCTGCGCATGCTTGCCATGCTGATTTGTACGATACCATGAGCGCAATGATATTAGCGATCCGGGCAGAGGCCTCATAATGCGAGGGATGCAATCAGGTTGGAATTACTCGATGCAATAGTTCAACACTTTTCGGTCCGTGGCCTCCACCACCGACTGAGTTTCTTCATCAGCTCCATCCCTGTCCATCCATCTCCTACCCGTACGCCTCCTGTACGCCGCCCTCTCCATTGCCTCGCAGACACCTCCCTCAAACCCCCTTCGCTCCCTCTCCAAAATCTCCCTAACACGCCCACACCCCCTCACAAATGACTCCCCCTCTCCTCCTCCTTCCAACAATCGATTCAACTTGGTCTGGTGAGTCGAAGCTGTGGTGCTCTGTGTGCGAAGCTGGATCGAGGTTGGAGGCGGTACGTACGTAAGGTCAATGCTCTGACTTGTGTGCTGGAGCGTGCGGCTTTGATGCGAATAGAACACACCGGCTTGGAGTCTAACATCAGACTGCCAACGACGCCGGACGGGATCCTCTATATCACGCCGCCATGGCCTCAACCGCTCCACAGCAAACCTCTGTTTCGATGCTAACTACCATAAACTTCACCACATATCCAGCCCTTGCGCCACGTTCAAACGAAGGCCACTAAATCCGTACAATTTTCCGCCGTCGATGTCCTTCCACTGCCGAACCGACCAAACAGAAAGACCGATATCCGGGTCCCCACCCTGTCATTTCTATCCATAGATTGCTATGCGTACCGACCAGCGCCAGGTCCAACGATTTCCGGATGTACGAAAGTCCCAACTTCTGCTCGCTAGGCGCCGCGATTGAGAAGCCAAGTCGCCGCATTTCCCTCTCTGGCAACTCACATCCTTGTACTAGCGTGCACAACGCTTTGTATCGAGAGTGTACGGGGCAGCTTGGTCGGAAATAGGTGATAGTGTGGCACCTCATCGAGGCAGTCCAGGAGGAGCAACTAGCTTCGTGCTGTGATTGGCTGCGTCGCTTACGTCAAGTGGCTTGACCAATCAGCGCGGGCTACGAGCACAATTATCACAGGCCATGCGAGGGTGGCTAGCTGCGGGAAATGCGAGGTACTACTCACAGCGCCCTGAGACATATTTCAAGTATAAGAGACCTCCCCGTCTCCTGCCCCTCGACGAACCCGTGTGCCCAGCAAGATCCCTCTACGCAACCACCATCCTCTCACCGTAGGGGCCCATCTACCCGAATGCGCATCGCAAGAACCTCCATCCGCCTCAACCGCTCCAAAACATTGCTTTTCGAACTTTGACGAACAAGCACAACGTAATCTCCACCTCCTTCTGCCCTGGACTCAACATGACACCCTACAACCCCACCCACTACCTCCTGGACCGCGCCCAAATCCACGACACCATCACCAAGCTCTACACCCTGCTGGACCAGCACCTCTGGTCCCGCCTGGCCTCCAGCGAAGTCTTCGCCCCGACTTTCACCGTCGATTACTCCTCCATGTTCGGCGGGCAGCCGCGGGAGACGACGCCGGGCCAGATCGTCGAGCAGTGGCGGGGCATGCTGGAAAAGTGGACGGGAGCGGTGCATGCGCTTAGTGGGGTGTTGATCGAGGGGCTGCCTCTGCCGTCGCCGTTGCCTTTGGGAGCTCTCCAAGGTGCTGCTCGCGCGGGTATGGGTGATGAGGTTGCGGGAGGGGACGTGGAGGAGACGGTGACTCAGGAGGAAGATGTCACCCACGCAAAAGTCTCGAGTTACGTGACGGTGCATATCGTCAAGAAGGGAGCGGAGGGCGGGGAGCAGACGAGCAATGGCGGGATGGGCGCGTTTGAGGTGGTGAAGCTCGGGGTGGACGAGTGTCGGGGGCTGTATGGGGAGGGGTGGGATGGGAATCGGTGGCGGATTAAGAGCATGAAGCCTAGGGTGGTGTGGTATGAAGGGAACGCGGAGGGGATTTTGGGCGTCAAGGGGGTTTGAGGGTGGATGTGGATACGTGCACATCGTTCCTTCGAGTAGAGATGCGTCCAGGGTCGGACGCTGTTGCTCGTGTCAGGGAGTGAACTTGGCCATGATCGGAGAGGTCAAGCTAGGACACCTCCCCACTCATGAAGGCGTTCCAATCACCATATTGGCAGCAGAAGCATAGACCTGAGCTCTAATCCTGCCCATAGGTGTGCTAAGTGAGCATGCGAGGTCTGAGTTTGTCTAGCGTTGTGTGTTGTATATCATAGTAGGTGAGCAGAGCAGTTTATCTTATTGCGTCTCAGTACTCCGTATATCTATCTTGATATATACATGACTAGTGGATTGCCCCTTTGTTCATGTCGTGTAGTGTGTCATGCTCTTAAAAGCCCCCTCTAAATCGTCGCGCATATGCGCACTCTACATGTATGCTCCTTAGCTTCATGCCTAATGGCAAGTTCAAAACCTCCTTACCAGGGGTAAAAGCGCCTCTTATTCCACATGTTCGTTATTGTCAATCCGGCAATGGTATTCGTGCGAAGCGCCAAAATCATAAAACCCCACCCCCGATATTCAAATCCCGGTTGCTCTACGTCTTCTGCAGCATCTGCATGCCAGCAGTATCCATGGACTGAACCTGCGCTCACCCCTTTCTTCATACGTCGTTTTTGTCGCTCCAACCGAATCCAGGACCAGCAGCAGTATCATCACCACCAGCGCCACCGCCAGTACCTTCATCGGACTCAAAGCTCTTCAACACCAACTGCGTTTGCACCACTGCCCTTTCAAATCGATACGTCACTCGTGCCAATGCCCTCTCCGCCAACTGCCTACACCGCCATCCAAAGCGACGGCGCGTCTCCTTTGCCTCATCTTCCGCTCTTCTATTGTCGCCCTCCACCTTCCGCCACCCACTGTAATTCTCCAGCTCGCCTCCACCGTTAGCAGCGTCAGCCCCCACAGCCAGCATCGCATACACCAACATGCGCTCGTTCGGGCTTTTTTTGCGCCAAGCCGCGCACGATTCTCGATGTGAGGGCATGTGTAGCGGGCCAAGGCGCTCAGCTGTCATGGAGTAGAAGGCGCGGAGTGTGACATGGCTTAGATCGGGTGTTGCGGTGAAAGGATCAATGTCTAGCGAGAGGTCGGGCAGGGTTGATGAGGTAACTTTGGTCGAGATGGTCGTGTTGGTGCTAGATGTAGAGACGGGGCTGAAAATGCAGGTGGAGCTTGAGTCGGGGCGTACACTGCTGTTGCTGCTGCTGTTGCTGTTACTTTGGTTGGCGTTGAAGGGTGGCTGAGAGGGTGAGAGGTATTGATATGGGTCGCGGTGGTCGGTGGGTGGTGTGGGTGGAAAATCCGCTGTGACGGGATGATGAGACTGGCCAGACGGAGGCTGCTGGAAGTATGAAGGTGAGAACGAGGATGCATGCTCAACAGGCTTGGTGTTTTCTGAAGAACGACGGACGCCAGGACTGACCAACCGGGGTATTTCGCAAGGGATGCCTTCATCGCGGCGCAGTCGTTTCGTGGGCCGGTCACTCTCTGTTGCAGTCTCTGCAACTGATTTAGTGACCTTTCTCGACCGCCGTCGGCGTACTCCTGTAGTGTTGGTTTCAAACCTGCACTCGAGCTGATGGCGCCTGCAGGTCGCACATCCAGAATTCTGCAGGCGGCATTTAATCTTCATTTCCCGGCATCGATGGCATGCTTGAGTCGACCGTTTGCGTGGTTTGCCGGCGAGTGTGAGGTCTTGCTGGCCAGTGCTGACCGGGAGCGTAATCGATGAAGCTGGAAGAGGTGGAGGAATGCTTCCCCGAGGTTGCAACGCCTTCGTATTGGGAGGGTGGCCTGGCTGAGACTCGTGTACATCTTGTGGTGACTGCATCGATGGCCCTGGTGCGAAAAGACCAATATGGGATGCAGAAGCTGAAGGGCTGAGCTCAACTTTGGTGCCATTGAGGATGTTGGACAAGTCGCACCGCTCGTGTGGACGTGCTTGTGGTACTTGACTTAAGGTCTCCGAGAGAGTTGACGGAAGTTCATTTGATGGCGCAAAGGGTCGTCGCGCTGGATCCATGCCTTCCAGTGTCGAAACGAACTGATTGAAAGATGGCAATGTTCTTTTGCCAAACCCTAGCGGGGTAGTGGGCAGCGTAAAATCTGGACGGTTCACAGCCATGATTCCTGCTTCGTACTTCAAGGTGTCTTATACATAAGCCGTGATGATAGCGTCCAGAATGTGGTACCAGTAAAGCTGGTCTGCTATAGTGATGCGACGAGCGAAGATGAGGTCCATACACAGATGTGAGATCTAGAGGCAAGTTGAAGCGGATGCGAGATGGGTGCGAGATCTATGCGAGATCTGAAGGAACCTGAATTAGTAGGATCGATCGACCGCCTCAAACAATGCGCCCGGTACGAACCATGAGCACGCAGGGCCGGGAATCAGACCAGGGTAAGACCAGGAGCCTGGTACGGGATCGTCTCACAGTCACAGGGCACGCCAGACTTAAAATTCTGCTTTCAAGGCGCAATGAACAGCAGGGTCCTGACGCCTCCGGGAGCGGCAGGGCCAAAACCACGGCAGGAACCCAAGTTCGATAGACACGGGAAGAGATGCCTGGATAAGCTTTCCCGAGGCAGGAAACTATTGTCACCAGCTGAGGTGCCTAGGTGGTGCGGTTCCAGATACACTACCTGATATGTTTTGTTTTGCTACCTGGTTGCAGGCCACGGGATGCGCAACGAGTCGTAGACGTCAACAGTGTGCCGAGGGCGCACCCATCTGACGCGAAAGTAGATGTGGTAAGGAGACTTTGACTGGACCATCCAGGTGCCACGGTTCAGCGGAATTGCGTTGCCGACCCCTGGGTGAGGCACGGAACAAGGTGCATGGAACTGCTCTAAGTCTAGGAAATATATTTCCGTAGGATAGCGTGATGAGGCGTGTTCGAGGGTGACGACTAAGGTCCGGCCATCGTGGTTGGCTGGAGTCAATACAAGCGTAGCGCTGATCTTGTGTCCGATCCAAGGGTTCATCCAGAAGCAGTTGTCCCGTACGGATGGCCAAGAACATCTGGCCTGGATCAGGACCCGCGCCGCGTGAACTTTCTCGGCGAAGGACCGCCCATCTGACCGCGAATCTTACAATGCCATGTTCGAAAGAAGGGTGCCAGGGCATTCTGAGTGTCGTCATGAAAGAATGTGGCGTGCGTGGCGTCCCATTCCGATTCATCCGGCGCTAAGAATGCTCAGCAGCTCTTGATTTGGAACAGAGCTCACGCAAGCGTGTATTGTACGTACAAACTCGTTGCTTGTGGATTGATTGAACCGTGCACATGGTCGAGCTATGCTTTGCGCAAACCTTGGACGAGCTGGCACTCCGCTATGGACCCACCGGTTGGCCACCAGGTCTGACGGCAAGCTGGTGACCGCAGCGACCACGGCGAGTTCATTGCGCCACAACTACAGGCATGATTCGATCGACCCAGATTGAGTGCCGGCTAGAGCCCGGCAGAGGCCGTTAGGTACGATGCTAGTGCATTTATCGCTGGTGCAATATGCACGATATACAGATCCCAGTCCAGCCTCCGTACTCCGGGTCAAACGGGGCTAGTGTCGCCCGGCGGCACGTGCTACCCCTAATTCATGCATACACAGTACGTACAAGACGTGATGCGAACCTCGCGCGGTTCGAGCTCCACTGTTCTGTGACAGCTTCTTCACGACATGAACTCTTCAGTGTCGTATCTCATTGATTTTCGACTGCTTCGCTTATCTTTGATTTGACGAGGAGACAGAAGGGGCGGTGGAGGGGCGAGAGGATCATCATTGTAGGGCACGTTGATGTCTGGGATCGAGGGCGCCACCGACGATCTAGCAATGAAGTCAAAGGCGCGCTGGGTACCTGAGCGCTGCAAGGCCCGCCTCTGGTGTAAGGAAGGGGACTGTGTCTGAACCTCGGGCTGGCGCTTCTCATCTTGACCGTAATGATCGTAGCCAGGTTCTTCCGAATAGGCCGGCGCTTGTTCATACTCCGGCTGAGCATGTCGATTAGTGTCAATGCTCTTGTTGCGCTCAGGAAGAGTCATAGATCGGGGGTTTGGATCCAGGGAGGTGGTTCTTGGCGGGGTAGGTTCGTTGCTTCGGACTCGCCCAATACCGTTGTTAACCTGGTTGCTGTTGCCGTTACCATTGATCGGGTTCTGACGACGCCACGCCTCAAAGTTGGCGTAGCGGTCGACAAGCTCATCAAACGACATCCACGCTCTCTCGTCGGCGGAAAAGAGGCCTTTGCCATCTTGCAGGACCAGGTCGCGGGTCATTTCCTCATAGCCCATCTGCTGACACAAAGTCATGTAGCGGCTGTTCATCTGTGCGTTGGTCATGCGGGACGACCGCTGTAGGGCGGCCATCCGGCGGCTGAGCCTGCGCAAAGTGTCGGCAGCCTGGATCACGCTGTTGAAATAATTGCCTCTCAAGTCATTCCATTCGGTATACACCTGGTGCCACTCGAGGGCTGCATCACTGTTCCACACGGAGGGGTCCATTTTGGTCGTGTGAAGCAGCTAAGACAAGTCGAATCGTGGAGGTGGAGGGTGGAAAGGGCGGAGGTGGCTGGATTCAGGGGCAGGTGCTATCCTTGGCGCGCTGTTTACGGCTTAGTTCGCTTTTCGGCAGTGGCCGACACCGGCGTCATCGCTACGGCGCGTAGAGCCGACCAATAGTGCAGTTCTCCCGCGTCGTGCTCCTCGAGACGACGCTTTCTTTGGCCGCGCTCCTCTCTCCTTTCTCTTCTCTCCTGTCCTCTTTAGCATTCTCCCTAGCGTTTTGAAGAGTCTCTATAAGCTAGTAGCAGTACGCAGACGGGGTTTGTACCGTTCAATGTTCTGGCATCACGCATCACAAGACTCTGCTGTACTCACATACTGGCTGACTTCGCAAGAAGAGTGCCTTGACATCAAATTCTCCGGTGACGGACGGTCTGACTATTGATGTCCGCGGCGATGTGACCTCGACCGCCCAGATCGGATACAAGCACTACCGCAAACAATCTTACCTGCATTGGTGCCTTGACACGTCAGACTGCGAGTCGGGACGCCCAAAGCTTAACTCATCGTCTGCCTCGTGTCTTCAACCGGTCATCGTCAGGGCTCTGGTCCATAACTTGGCTGCAGCTTACGGTACTGGCCTCAGAAGCACGGCTTGACTGACGTCTGACACGTTGCGACCTTGGCTTATTCTTCATCTGGCCCCCATCAAACCGTTCTTACCTACCGCTGCACCGTCTGAGATGAGCATCAGACTAGGATATCACCAGCACTTGCAAATGGCTCTGCTCGTGGGGTGGGGCTGCTCCGTATATCAAGCCATGCGAGCCACTGCCAGCTTGCCATCGCACGGGTCTGCTTGCCAATGACAATCTCTAAGCTCAACAGCAGCCGTGACACCTTCCTTCTCATTCTCTGCCCGCCATGTCTTCACACGGCTACCACGTCCTCATCCTCGGCGGTGGCGTCGCCGGACTGACAACTGCCATGGCTCTCATCAAATGTGCCCCACCTCACCTTCTACCCAAGGTCGATATATTCGAGATCCGGGACGAGCCAGGAACCGTTGGCGGAGCCATCAATCTGACACCAAACGCCCTGCGCCTGTTGGACTACCTAGGCGTTTACCAGATCATCAAAGACAGACAATATGGCATCACTGTTGATGCTGTCGAAGTGTTCTCTGTATATTCCCATCAGAAACTTGCCGAGTCCTCGTTCCGTGGGCCAAACAATCAAGGCATTGGCAGCCCACCCTACAAAGTCCAACTTCTATTCTTCCATCCCAGTCCGTCACTGACGCACATCAGGCCATCCGTATAACCCGTGCCTCCCTCATGCATGCCTTGATCGCCGCTCTGTCCGACCACCCCAACATAACCCTGCACCTCGGCCATCGTGCCGCCTCCATAACCGAAACCTCCACCTCGGTCACCGTCAGCTTCAACGCCCACCCTCCCCACACAGGCGACATCCTCCTCGGCTGCGACGGTGTCCACTCCTTCACACGCAACCACCACGTCGACCCCACCCGCCGGCAGCTCTACACCGGCGTCGCCAACGCATTCGGCTTCGCCCCACTTTCCGCCAGCGACCGCGCCGCCGCACACTTCGAGACCTCGGCACTCAACTTCTCGCGCCACGGCCTCCTGCTCACCAGCTACCACGAACCAACACGCACCTCGGGCTACGTCGGCGCCATCCTCGCCACCCCCGACGTCGGCAGCCGCGAAGGGTGGCGCGCCCGAAGCATCGACCGCGATGCCGTGCGTCGCGACGTCATGGGCCGCTTCGGCAGCGAAGCGGGCTGTGTCCTGCCCAGCGTGCGCACCTTCATCGAGAAAGCCGCCGACTGGTTCCTGTGGCCCGTCTACATGGTGCCGGAGGGCGGGACGGGGAAGTGGGCCACGGGCCGCACCATGCTGCTGGGCGACGCCGCGCACGCCATGCCGCCGCAGGGCGAGAGCACGGGCATCGTGCTCGAGGATACGGTGCTGCTCGCGCGCTGTCTGCTGGCGAACCAGCTCCTCCACGACAGCGGCAGCAGCGACAGCGGCAGCAGCGACAGCGGCGGGAGCACCGGAAAAGACGACAGCGTCACCGTCATCAAAGAGGCGTTCGACGCCTACGAGAATCTACGGAGAGGCCGCATCACAGCCGCGTGCAAGGAGAGCATGGCGGTCGTGCACAGCGTCGCCGCGACGGGGAAGTGGGGCTTCTGGCTCAAGACGTCCATTGCCATCCCCATCTTTCTACGGCTGGGCCAGGCAAAGCGCATCAGGCACTTCGAGGAGGATGTCACGACGTGTGCGCTGGGGTTCGGGGAGCAGATGGAGCAGAATAGGCTGGTGGTGGTGCCGACGGCGGGCGTGAAGGGTGTCGTGTCAAGCGTGCTGGCGAGGATGGGCGATGCGTGGCGGCGGGGAGGGTTGTGGCGCCTGCTTTGGATGCTCGTATCAGGCCGGCATCATTGGTTGAGATGAGATGTGCTGTACTGTGCTGTGAGCAAGCGTCGTCGCTTTAGCGTTCCAGCAGCATAGGGATTACGATTGACATTTACCACTAACCCCTTGCGCACGGTGGCTTTCCCGGTCCGGAATCCGCATTCTCTTTGAGTCTGCCCACGTTGGCTCTGAAGCTTTCTCTGCCCTTGCTTCTTCATCCGGGTTTCTGCATAGCATTCCAGTCGGTTCCGCAGTGTTTGACGTGGATTTGACAATTTGGGGCTAGTGTATCGTTTTTATAAACGCTTTCAAAAACTCGGTCAACGCCCAATAACAAGTGTCATTGGCAAGCGCCGACATGGCCATCAGCTGCTGCAAAGCGGAGAGGTGTCCAGCCAGCATCTGTGCTGCAAAATGGTGACACCTCCTCGCCTGAGAAGATGCTCTTCAGGGTTGAGAGATTACCTCGCATCGAAGCTTGAACGATCGGATGACTGTTCTGTACAACACTGAGTAACAACAGGTTTAGCGAAGGTATCGTCCAGGACTTAGGTGCGCGTAGTCCACTCGAGCATCAGCTGGATCATTTTTCGCCAGAACTCTAACGAGGGAGTGAAGACCAAGCTGAGTCGCGAGCCATTGATTTTACGAGCGCGTCGATCGCGTTCCGAGCAGGTTGCTGAGGCCTCCTTGGAAACCGAGAGTCTGCCGTAAGAAAAGTCCAGAATCTTTCTTGACAACATTCGATCAGCGAGGATCCGAAACCGCCCCTGAAGGTTATTCTGGACCGTCTATGCTGCGAAGTGAGTGGGATGTATACTGTCTCGTGAAGTAGCATTCATTTCCTGCAGCTCGTCACATAACGATAGGATAAGGAAGCTGCAGAACAATTGGTTTTTTTTAAAATAGCCGTGCTTGAGGTCTACCTGTCGTCAAGTCGCAAGGTCGACTCAAGGTTCGACCTGATCTTCTGAACGATCTCCAGGTCGTCTAGAATCTGTTGCTTCTGGAAGGTAAACCGGAGGCTTCTCGCAGGATCGCGGATCTCGACTTTGTCGATCTTGCCCTTGAGCTTCCGCATTTGGCCTTCATGGCCTTTCAACATCTGTGTGCGGCGTAGCACCTGCTCCAAAGCACCCGACTGAAATGCTGTATTGGTCTGTGTGCTATGTTGAAGGGCGACAAACTGCTCAGACAGTACTGTCAAAACCTCGAGTTGATCGCAGAGCCGAACGAAGGCCACGGATGCCTGTCAATAGCTTTTGACAATTTTTCGGCAAGATTCCACGATGTCTTGAGAGAGGGCGGCGAGAGTGATGATACTGGCGACGCCGCTCACTGGGATCCATCTTGGCTCCACTGGGCGTTGGATCTGGTGGAAAATGCCGTCGTGTGTATTAACAACACCTTTCCGCATAAGAGATTGTTGTGTCCAGGCATGAGGTTTTCAGCAGAAATGTAAGTGTCGACCATCATTCAGGCTGGGAAGTGACGATCTGGAGCAGGTAGTGCGACGCCGGACGGTGAGGCACCTCTCCTTCCCGGAGAAGCAGCATGTTGAGGAAAGAGATTGGCTGCGGATTTGGGACGCAAGAACTCGGTAAGCCTTGGGACACGAGGCAGATTCGGCGCAGCATGATTCGGGCGTCCGTCTGGCACAGCCTGGTCATCGTGGCAACTGGCGAGTGAGTGAAATACAGAAGACATTGTGACTTGACACTGCACGTATAGCAAGAAACATGTATCAAGAAACGTGTATCAAGAGTAGAACTATAGGCACTGCGGGGCTGCTCACCACTTCGATAGCGTTGCCGGTCGGCTGTGCTCTGCACTGCACCATATCATGCGGTTGCCAACTCGTTTTCAGGCAATTCGGCCACATCAAACCATTCCTCCTCACCCAGTGCATCTAGCTCCTCCTGGGTCAAGAACACTTCACCCTTCACCTCCTTGGTCGCGGCCAAGAAGTCAAGCCACCGATCCTTAGATTGGACCTTCGCGACTTCCGCAGGTGTCCACCGGCCTCCATGCAGTACTTCTGGCATGTGCGTGTAGCTGGGTGAACTGAGCGCCTTTGGGCTAGCTCCTAACCGCAGTAGGCGACGTGTGATCGAACCATGACCTGCCGAAGCAGCAATATGAAGCAGCGTCCAGCCTCGTGGGTCGCGGGTATCAATATGGAAATTCCCGCGCTGGTAATACGGTAGCAATACATCGAAAGTTGCGTCCCTGCCGTAGAAAGCGGCATTGTGAATGGCCGTCCAGAGAAGTGGTCCAACCTCCTGATAGGGATTCACCCCCAGGCGCAATAGAAGCGCGACTTCATCTGCCGTTCCAAAAATGACGGCACGGTGTATGACTCCGAATCCTTCAATATCCGAGACACCGCCATGCAGCATGTGGAAATCGAAATTTCCACGCTTTGCTAGGGCCTCGACGAAGTCGACTGCGGACTGTCCAACAAAAGCAGTCCGGGACCAGAGGTAGAATAGCGGTGACCATCCGTACGAGCTCACATGATCGAAAGAAGCCCCATTCGACATAAGCAGCCAGATGATCTCGAGGTGCCGCTGGCAAACTGCCCATGCGAGAGGTGAAGTCTGCCTGGAACCAAAGAGAGCATCAACGTCCGCTCCATGTTGAATCAACGTCTTCACTGCTTCTGCTTTACCGCTTTCGATAGCCAGGCAGAGGGCTGTCGAGTTATCTGGCGTCACATCATTTGGTCGGGCTCGGCCGCTATAGAGCATATCATTCATAGTCAGCGTGTCCCCGATCCTGCAGGCTTTCATGAAGGCACAGTCTTCCGATATAATGTTGACAACGGACAGCGAGCTGCCCCCGACCAAGTTAAATGCCAACCAAGCGTTGGTGTGCTGCTTCCACAAGACGTGTATCGCCAACAACTTTGACCAGGGTAGCTTGAGTAGCACGGAACCGGCGTTTGTAGTTCGTTTGCCAGCAGTCCGCCGTGTCAGCACCGCTCCGAAAGATCCCCGGAGTTGGCATTCCCCCATTCCATACGTCCAACGTTGGAAGGTCTCTTGTGTCTGTGCGTATACAGTAGGCTGCGGGTGCATCACTTCAGCCGCAGAGGCTGTTCTGGTGCCTTGTGGCTCCACTAACGGCGTAGGGAAAGTCTTGCTTGTCAAAACTTCCAATTGCCTACTCAGGCCTTCGAGCATGCGGAGCCCGTTGAATTGAGTGAGCCTAGTACGTGTCAGCATTTTCAAAGGATCAAGACGTTTCGTAACACTCATACATTCCAGATACGCTTAGCAGAGCATTTAGGGCAGCATGGGTGTGTATAAGTCTCAACTTGAGGTCCTGAGCTTGGGACTTGCTCCCGAAGACGGCTTTCAAACGAAGACGCATGCCGGAACCGGATGATAGGGCCCGCATTCGAGTTGCAAGATCTCCCAGCTCATTTTCTGTATGTTCGACGGTCTGAAGAGTCGGCGAGAGGACTTCCGGGCTAAGGATATGCTCAATGGTCACTGCCTCGCGAGAAATACAGTCCAATAGGCTCGAGAGTCGTCCAACGTTCTCAAGTACCTCTCGAAGATGTTCAGCCTCGTTCACGGCATCGGAGATGTCGTGGGCAACGGAGTAGACGATCCTGATGGTGTTGGCGAGTGTAGCCAGTGATGCCGCGAGGCCGGTAGCTTCCATGCCAGTCCTCGACTATGAGCGATGTAGAAGGCGATGATTGATGTTTCCAGGCAGCGTCAGGCGGCTGATGGTAGCATAGGGAGAGCTTGGCATGGGGCGGTGCATGTGAGAAGCAGGCGGCCAATCAGCCTCGAGCGGCCTCTCATATCGATCCGCGCTCGTGGTTGGCACAGCGCCGCCTTGCATATCGTCGTGAGCTATCGTGGTCAAGGCAACGGAAATAAAATATCGTGGTTGTGGCTATGTTGGGCAGATCCGACTAGCAGGGCAGATATTTCTTGTAGGTTCACTGACGGGACCTCGCTGTGAGCCTTGACTTTGCTGCACTTCTTTCGCTTCTTCAGCCACCTCACCAAGTTGCCTCGACCCGCTTAAGTAGCGGTTCGATGTGTTTCGCAACTCGAATTGCGCGTGCAAAATGATCTCATATGTGCCACTCCCCTCCAACGAAGTTCGGCCGCTGACGCGTAGCTCGTGAACGGTGCGTTCGAGTGTATGAAGAGCCACTAACACTGCCTCACACAGAGAGAGCCAGCCGAGGACAAAGTCGCTCTGCGCCCTGCACTGCCGGTAAAAGCGGCAGAAGATGCTCGGGAGGTATTGCATAAATCCTAGTCTGTGCCCAGTTGCGTGCGACGGGTCAGACAGTATTGATCGAACAAATCCAATCCGCCAGTATCTTTACACCGACGGCTCGCAAGCGTGTCACTTGCGAGGCCGATTCGCAGAGTGCCCACATCAAGCAACTCGATATCCCGCCGAACGACCAGCAATATGTCAGGCAGCGGTAAACCGATTGATCTTGGTGTTGGTGCTGGTGACCCGTGGCCGAAACGGCCCTGAAACGATGACGGGGAACTGTAACAACACGTTGAGTCAAGTCCACTCGTTCTGACCGCAAGCATATTGCTCACAAATGATTGATAGTTGTTCAGGTCGGTGCTTGCCTTGTGCACTGTTGCCGAATCGATAGCGAGCCAAAGTAAGCCCAACGGGGCCGTCAACGATGGTTGTGCCTAGATAGTGTTGATGGCAGTGCAGCATTGAGAGGCTCTGAAGTGCTGTTGTGCAGATTAGAAGTTCGCGCTGGCAGCAATGTTGGGAATTGCACAGATTGGCTCTCGAAACGTCGTGGGACGGTTTGCAGCATCGTCTTGTAATATTGCCTATGTCACTTTCGGTGCCGATCCGTTGAGTATTCGATAGATGGACACTCCTTTGTTGGTACGAGGACTTGCGCTTCATATTGTACCGTACTTTTAGACGAAGCCAAGCTCACGCATATTCTGCTCCAGTTCCTCTTGCTGCTGTTGCTGCATTCCGCAGAGATGAGCGTCGATCCCGAACTGAATCCATTCGACAGCATCGTCGCCACTGGGCAGCGACATGAGCCAGTCAAATATGCGGCCAGGTTTGCCTGTACTGAAGACCGAGTCATGTACACTTAGTTCGTGGTCTTGACACAGCTTGACAACTCTTCGCAGGCTCTTCAAGGTCTGTTGCCGATTGTGCAGGTGGTGCTGCGCCATAGCTAACGCTAGAGCTACACGAGCGGATGCGGGTACCTCGACCGAAACGTGGCGAGCAATTCCGAGGAAATCATGGCTGAAATCCGCAAAGCCTGTATCAAGCATGTCAATCGATGTCGCGGGCGTGACTGGCATTGGTCTCGTTAGCGGTGCCGTGACGATCGCCACTGGTGCTGCGTTGATGAAGTTCAGCATGCGCTCGAAAGCTCGCAACACGGGGAAGGGCTGACCGAAAGAGGCAGGTGACGAAAACTGAGTACTGGCGGAAGCTCAACCAATCAAGAAGCTGCCCTCTACCTCGGTCCAATGCAGTTCGTGCCGGAGTCTGGGGTAATACCCGAGCCGCTGACCACCACCTCTTGGGGTTGTGCACAAACTCCTGGTCAGCAGAGCTCGAATTTCCGCGCGTCTGGCTTCTAACACAACTCGACGATTGCATAGACCACTCACTTTTCAGCCACAGACCCGGTGTCTCTCAAGAGATACACTTTCCTCTCTAACTCCGGCAGTCTTGCCCCCCCCCCCCCCCCCCCCAATCGGTTATCTTCGAGAGCAGTGGTTCGTCTTCTTCCGCGGGTTTCATTCAGAGCATCGACGGGATCGTCGGGACATTAGCAGTTTCTGTCTAGACCAGCACTTACCTCGGACACGGCTAGACCGTATTTCGTCTGTATATACATCAGCAGGAGGCCAGCCACCGCAAGTCGATCCTCATCGAGACCATGCCTTACAAATCTCGCTGGGAGGTCCCCATCCCCGACTGCTCACTGCAGACTTTCCTGTTTGGCTCTTCTGCGAACCTACCTCACGACCCGCCATCGCCCGACAAGCTATGCCTCGCCGAAGCCGACCGCCCGGATACGCATTTCTTCACCCGCGCTGACTTCCAGCGATGGGCTCAACGCTTTGCTCAGGGGCTGACCAAGTCTGGGCTGTTCAAGACTGGTGACCGCCTCCTGCTCTTCAGCCCCAACGACCTGTTTGTCCCGGTTGTCTTCATGGGTACCCTGATGGCGGGTGGCATCTACACGGGCGCCAATCCTACCTTCACCCCGCGCGAGCTCGCCCACCAGCTCCGTGATTGTGAGGCATCTGTTCTCATCTGCCACGACTCTTCTATCACGACGGGCCTTGAAGCTGCCAAGCAGGCCAATCTCGATCCTTCGCGTGTCTTTGTCTTCAACGGCGCCATCTACGATGGCAAGGGAGCGTCCAGCCACGGCGCCCGCTACTGGTCCACGCTCGTCGCTCCAGACAATGATGAATCGCGGCGCTTCGCCTGGCCGGACCTCTCTGGCCCCAACGAGGCTAAGAACACTACTCTCGCGCTCAACTATTCGTCCGGCACGACAGGAGTGCCCAAAGGAGTCGAGATCACCCATCGCAATTATGTCTCCAACACGGTCCAGTCGGCACAGATCACCAAGAACCACCCGAACTATGCCGAGCGTGCAAAGAAGCATGTGTCACTGGGTTTCCTGCCCTTGTATCATGCCTATGGGCAAAATGTCCTCATTGCCGGCAACTTTCACCAGGTGAAGCCCACGTACGTCATGGCCAAGTTCGACTTCTTGAAGATGCTCGAGTATATTGCAAAATTCAAGGTGACAGACCTCAACCTAGTGCCTCCCATGGCCGTCGCACTAGCCAAGCATCCGGACGTCGAGAAGTATGATTTGTCTACCATAAACTTCATGGGATGTGGCGCAGCGCCATTGGGCAGAGATGTTGCGGAACAGGTCGAGAAGCGACTGAACAAGAGTCGGAAAGAGGAGGACTACGTGAACCTGCGTCAGGGTTGGGGCATGACTGAGTATGTTCTGATGCCCTCGGTCCTCCTCTATTGCGCTTGTGGTACTGACGAGGAGCAGGTGCACCTGCTCCCTTCTCGGCTGGGACATCAACCAGTTTGCGGGTACGAATGCCGTCGGAGAGCCGAACGCCAACTGTGAGGCAATGATTGTGGATGAAAACACGAACGAAGAAATCACAGCACGTGGTCCCGATGCCCGTGGCGAGCTATGGTGCCGCGGCGCCAACATCATGAAAGGGTACGCACCCACTGCATATCCGCCCCCATCCCCTCCTGTCCGAAATTTCCTGTGGTCCCATGCTGACAGTCCAACAGATACTGGCGCAACGAAAAAGCCACAAACGAGACTCTCACCCCCGATGGCTGGCTCAAGACTGGAGACATTGCTTATGTTTCCGAATCCGGCCACTTCTTCATCGTGGACCGCAAGAAGGAACTGATCAAAGTCAAGGGCAACCAGGTAGCACCCGCCGAACTCGAGGCTCTACTGCTCGAGCATCCAGGTGTCGCCGATGTGGCTGTCATCGGCATGCCGACCCCAGACGGCGATGAAGCGCCGCGCGCGTTCGTGGTGCGGCAGGCGAACGAGGCTGGGAAGAATGTCAACGAGGCGGAGATCAAAGCGTTTGTTGAGGGCAAGGTCGTACGCTATAAGCGACTGTCGGGCGGCGTGACTTTCGTCGATTCGGTGCCCAAGAACCCAAGCGGAAAGATTCTTAGGAGGCAGCTCAGGGATCAATATCGGGATAAGAAGGAGGGAGCGAGGTTATAGATGGACATGGTACGATATATATTGCTTGCACTCGCGACTCACGTGGGAGTTCTTCGCGGAACAAGAGTGGATTCCGCCCGTCAGTGAAGTTCGATTACTGGCAAGGCAACCGCCAAGGCGACCAAATGGCGTGCCCCGCTGGCGTCATAGTCATACAACAATGTCCTCCTGAAATATTTCTCCCAGGAGAGATCTGCATTAGTCGTGGCTCGTATATCGTCCGCGGGCGGGAAACGCTTCTCGTGAGCAAAACGGCCGGCCTCCATTCCTGTGGGCATTAGAAAGGGGCATGCTCACTCAGCACGCAGCCGGTGTCCTCTCGTCCACCTCGCAGCTGTTCCCGCACAGCACAGCCTGTGATAGCCTAGCAGCCGTGGCAGTCCCACAACAAACCCCTTGAACAAAAGCACGCTCAAAACCATGCCCTCCCCATGGCGCAACTCCCCACACCCCACCAGCCTCCGGCCCTCACACGGCCGCGCGCCCCTCGTCCTCGCCGTCGACGACAACCTTATCAATCGCGAGGTGACCACAACCCCATCACGCCCCCCACCAACCTCAACTCACACCCCACTAACCCCTCCCCCCAGATCCTAACCCGCCTTCTCAACAAACACAGGTACCCGCACCACACGGCCGAAAACGGCGCCGAGGCCGTCGAAGCCTACAGGGCCATGCACCACAGCCTCCGCCTCATCCTCATGGGTACGGACACCCCCCCTTCAAATCATCCCGAGAACCACTCTCTTCCAGATGGACACAACAACTAACCCCCTCCAACAGACACAAGCATGCCCATCCTCGACGGCCTCTCCGCGACACAGCAGATCCGCGCTTTCGAAGCCCAGTACCGCCTGCCGCGCGTGCGCATCGTGGCCATGAGCGCCAACGCGCTATCGGGCCAGCGGGAGAAGGTGTTGGGCGGGGGCGCGGATGAGGTGCTGTTCAAGCCGGTTCGGGAGCGGGAATTGGTGACGGCGTTGGAGGAGGCGGGTGGGAGGGGGGTGTGGGGAGGGGAGTTTTGGATGCCGCGGCGGGAGGGGGTGGAGAGGAGGCTGGGGATGGTTAGGGGGCATTTGGGCGGGGGAGGGGGATGGGGTGGGAATGGGAGTGGGTGGTAAGGGCACTCGCTGGCTGTGGAGGATGGTGGGATGTATTGGATCGGCGGTTTACGCTTGCATCAGGTACGTACTGCAGAGGGTTTATGAAGCGCTACCTTGGCGTGTTTGTATGGACTTCTGGATTTGGAGTTGCCTTTCGGGCCCCCTGCCCCTCTATCTTGGTTCTGTACGCTCTGCTATTTCAAATCTATACCGATTACAACGTCCAGACCTCCTCACCAACCTACTCATACGTTGTCGCCATATGGATTAACTTGGAAGGACTCCCTTCCTATGTTTCATGATTCTGTGCTGCCGTGAGCGGCTACAGCCATGTTGTTCAAAGTCTACTTAGGCAGGAGTTGCCTAGAGAAGGTGCTCTTGACGCTCCCAGCCCCCGAACAGTTGTGAACTGTTGCGCAGTGAGATCGACCGTTTCTCCATGAGGATCTTCGTAGGGCATAATCCTATGAACTGCCGTTGCACTACCCACTAATGCAGTATACGCAGTAGTTCTTCCAGCGATACTCTGGGTCCCGCAGCAACCTAACGTACTAGGCGATGTACTTTGGAAGTATCATGTAGGTCACCGTTAGGAAATTCCTAGCGCTAGGCAGAGGCCCCAGTTATGCACGCGGCACTCCGCGGAACACGTCACCTGCGGAGTGCGTTGCGCTAATCGCAGCTACAACAAGTGCATTCGATTCATTTCAGAGATACGCTGAAGGTATAGGAACGGTGACGAACGGTCCTGAGATACTCCGTATAGTATAACGCACTGCGACTCTACGGGGACTCAGGGCCATCAAGCACCATTATTAGCCATTGAAGAGTGTGAAGAACAAAGCAGAGCCCCCGCATTAGCGAGCACCTCCTAGCACTGGGATCCGCCTCCCCGCTGCAATGTACGTTCCTCGCTTATGGGCTACGACGTTGCGCTCGCCGGTCTTGCTAACTATCAGGGTCGACGAACTTCTCGCCTGCCCGCTCTGTGCCAACCCATGCTCCCTCGGATGCACAAAGAGCAACACAGAGATCTGCTGTCCTTGTGCGGTCGTATTCTTCCACCATTCCCTCCCAATCACCCTAGGGTATTCTCGACGCCCACAGAGCCTTCAGCCCGCAGTGCTTGAGGTATTGATTCATTCACATTAGACTTTCCCACCATGGCGGCAGCACCCGATGCCGCAGCGGATGTGGCTGCCGCGCAAACTCTCGTGCCCGATGTCAGTTTTCTCCAACATCTCGTGTCCATCTCGTGTCCATCTCATCCCCATGGCCAGCCTAAACTGACACTTAAGCGTAGGACGCGCCTGAAGACTCGGATGCCTCCTCGCTCGCCACGGCCGACAGCGCGTCCCTCGCGTCGTCGATCCTCGCGTACGAATACGAAAATGGCCGGCGCTACCAGAGGAAAGACCAATACTTCCTGCCCAACGACGAGGGCGAGCAGGAGCGGCTGGATCTGATGCACCACATCTTTCTGCTCACGCTCGGTGGCAGGCTCTACGAAGCGCCAATCCTCGAGGGTGGGAAGACGCCCAAGCGGATTCTGGACTTGGGAACCGGCACCGGCAGCTGGGCGACGCAGATCGCGGACGAGATACCCGAGGCCGAGGTCGTGGGCGTGGACCTGAGTCCGATTCAAAGTAGTTGGGTACCGCCCAATGTGAAGTTCTATGTGGATGATATCGAGTCGCCTTGGACGTATGGCCCGGACGAGAGCTTTGACTATATTCATCAGAGGGCGCTGTCGGGCTCCATCAAGGACTGGCCCGCGTTGTTCAAGCAAGCTTTTGCGCACACTCGTCCTGGGGGATGGTATGGACGCTTGCTGACTGACCAAGACAAACTGTTGACGTTGACTCTGCAGGTATGAGGCTCAGGAGTATCCGATCGAGGTGACGAGCGACGACGGCACGCACGTCAAGGCCGAAAACGTGAACGAATGGTGCAAAAACGTCGTGGCGGCATGTGATCAGCAGGGGCGACCGATCGCCATCACACGGAGCTTGAAAGGTTGGATGGAGGATGCTGGCTTCGTCGATGTACATGAAGCTGAGTATAAGGTGACAACCCCCGCCCCCCCAAAATACAACATTGAAAGTGATGATGTTAACAGAGAGTGTAACACAGGTCCCACTCAGTCCATGGCCCAAGGACCCCCGACTCAAAGAGATCGGAAGGTACTACCTCGTGCAATCGTTCGAAGCCGCCGAATCCTTCATTTTACAGCTGTACACCAAGGTTCTGGGCAAGCCGATGGACGAGACGCGGTCTTTCATCGACAAGGTCAGAGCAGAGATCGCGGATCGCAATCTGCACATCTACGCACCATATCGCTTCGTGTGGGGCCGCAAGCCAGAAGCTTCGAGCTGAGCTCGCTTCGAGATATGACTGATGATGAGGCAGAGTGTCTTGACCATGCCTCGCTACAGCTGTAGTTGGGGATGGACGGGACACAGCCTGAGATCTAGAGCACGACCTTACAAGGACCAGATAGTAATGAATGCAATGAACGATTCTACACGACACGGAACCACTCTCCGCTGACGCCATCGAGGGGTATTGAGGGAGTGACATGTCTCTGTGGCGAGTGGACCCCTCACGCCTTCTTTCTACACTGGTACTTCGCGCCCTTGAATGACTCCTGCAACTCCCGGGACCACCCTTTCCTAGGCCACCCTTTCCTGGCCAGAGCTTTACCCGCCAATAGATAGATGGTGGGAACGGCCAGAAGGACAGACAACGTAGGCAAAACGCGATCAGGTACGGTGTGGGTTTGAGACCCGCAAGAGAAGGAGGCGCCAGCATCAAGAAGGAGCCTGGAGGCATTGGGAGGGTTGAATGTGTTGCATTGTTATGGTCACGCTCGCTCCGGATAGCAGGACAGCCCCGACATTACGTCGGTTGTCTGTCAGGAGACATAAAGTCCCTGCCCGACGCTCTCGCTACTGGTGATCAGTGGTCTACCCCCACCTTGGATTTCCTGACTCTATTCTATGACCCGAAATTTCGCCTTCATTTTTCGCGCTTGCTGCATGCGCACAAAGTCCATCATCTTCACCCGGTCCACAGCACACGCACGTAATTCTCCAGTACTCCACCCGGTATCGTCGTCTAGTGCTGCTCGACCATAGATCCACGCGGAGATAAGGATGAGGACGACCGATACGCCAGAGGTGAATGGATGGTAGTACTAGTGTCAGGCAGTGAATTTCTTGGCGTGATCTTGACTGCCAATTGATCATTTGGTTCTTGTGAAGCCCGTGGAGTGTTGATTGACTGGATACTGTTTTCCTCGAGATATGCAGCTCATACGCCCCTTCTCAGACCGACATCTGGCTCCGAAGACCCGTGCAACACTCGAGATACGAGACTAAATCGCACTCCTCCCAGCGACACGCCCTTCAAAGTCCTGTGCCTCCCCCTTCAAACCCCCGCCCTCGCCAACCTCCACAACACATTAACCACCGCGCTCGTGGCCATGACATGACTGAGCGTCCTCGGCGGCGGCACATCCGCCAAGTAACTCGCATAATACACCACCACCTTCAACAGCACATGCAACCCCAGCAAATTCACCACCTGCTGATTTTGGGCCTGCGGATCCACCGCCATCGCCGCCCCCGCCGCGAGCGCAAACCCAGCAAAGTTCTCAATCAGGCCGTAATGCGCGCTGCGCAGCCGCAACGGCAGGCCCTCGAGCTTGTGGATGTGTTTGCGCGGACTGTTGTTGTCGAGCCCTTCCGGCATGCCCATGGCTTGGCCCGCGGCGGAGACGGCGCCGGAGGCACCGAAGGCGAAGAAGGTGTAGAGGGCGGAGAGGGCGGGGATTTGGCGCGACGCGGGCAGGGGGTGCGGGCCCAGGCCCGGGATGAGGCGGAGGGTTAGGCCGATGGCGGATTGGACGACGGAGTCGCGGCGCGTGATGGAGGAGGTGATGGGGATGAAGGCGAGGTAGAGGGCGGCGAAGCCGGCGATGGCGGCACCGGAGGGGTTGTGGCTTTTGGGAGGGGTTAGTTCGGTGGTGTTGGGTTGGGGTGGTAATTAGGGGGCAGGTGGTGCGGAATGGGGTGGGGAGAGGTGCCCCCGTGAAGACCTACACGCCATTCTCGGTTGCGACCTCCTTGGCTTTGTCGGCTGCTTTGTCGGTGTTGGATGGTTTGGCCATGTTGTTGGGTGGCTCTGCGCGCTGTGTACGATGTATGCTGCTGTTGTGGCTATTTGCGTCTGGCGCGGCAGCGGCAGGGAGCGTAGAGCGTGGCGGAACTATCTATGTATCATCTGCAGCGCTGGGGGCAGGGCCCAAAGACGTCATGGGCAAAAGCTACATTCTTCCGTGACGTTCTGATGAACCTCGGTGTGATCTCAAGAGGGCGCCAACGCCTGTTCGCTGACCGAAGAAAGCTTGTACAAGATACTTTGGTCTTGACGTGAGGTACGATTCGAGTCAGCCCCGGGATCGACAGCGCCCCGGGGCCCGCAGATCGCGCTTCCTCGATGGACCTTGGGCATGTGGATGTTGCGGCAAAGGACAGCTCCGCTTTTCACTTTACGCTGTCGGTCCCATGCTGGAGATATACAAAGTCATTAAACGTCGACTTGATACCTAAGACGCGGGCACAGGTCTAAGCGACAGCATAAGCGAAGCCCAATAGACTGCATTGCTAAGGGGCAGCCGTCGCAAATATCTGGGCGCATTCAGTGCCTGAAATCACGACCACTCTCGCAATGTTTCAGCGTCTGCTGGATCATAGGCAAGTTGTACTGCTGGATGGCAAGCTCTTCCCGCCAGGGTTGCAGACCTCATGTCGATGGAGAGCCCAGCCACTGCGACTTGTCCTGTTGCAAAATGTCGTCAATCGTCACGATCCACTGGACCGCCCTTTCGACGCTGGGTGAAATACCCTGGTCTGCACAATACATCCAGCGACCAAGCAAGTGGCGCAGATGAGGTCCAACACGGAACAGATCATCACCAAGGCAGGGTTGAAGAGATGGCGTTCGATTTGCAGCCAGCAGCATGGCCATGGTACCTGCCATAGACAAGGCGCATATCCAAGTATCGATCATGACGGTCTGGATGTAGCTGTGAAGATTTAAGATGTGTAGCATGCACGCGTTAAGCCAAACTTTGCACTTCTCGACGGTTTCGGGCGCCGACCTAGAACCGCCACGAGAAAGTGCACTCATAAGGTATGGTCGGTAGATGAGTGCTTTGCATGTGAGATATCGCTGCCGCAGAAATGCGCCATGTTGGCTCTCGACTGGCTGTGTATCAACGGTGAAGCGAAATGCTGGAGGTAGCAGATCACGCCACATAGTCAACTGCTCATCCAGCTCGCTAACCATACTCGGTAGGCGCGGATCACTGATGCTAACACCCCCATCTTTGGCAAAAAGCAGATGGTGAACTCGGTTGAGAAGGCGCCGCATTGATATACAGGCCAGGAAGTAGAGACTCGAATGAGACTCTTCCTGGGGGTCACCATGCGTATTGAAGCGTCCTGGCAGCGGAATTGATGACTCCATCTCAGCGACGCCGAAGCGTGGTAGCGCGTCGAGCTCGGAGACGTAGTCAGATTCGAGGATGAAGCAGGACCAGAAAATCCGTCGAATGCATTCACTGTCGTCGGCCGTTTTAGTGCCGTATGAGAGCAAGACTCTACACTTGGTGGCAGCAGAGCCGAGCATGGACCAAGCTTGTAGCGGCCTTTGAATGTAGGCATAAAATAAGGCTGCAAGCATGAGGCACTGTGCAGAGCCGGTACTGATGTCGCAATAAGCATTGTGTATCTGCTTGATGGCAGCATCGAAGTATACCAGGCTTAGTGATCGAAAGTGGTGGGACAACGCGAATTCGGCGTCATTCTCACGCGGCAAGAGCTCAGAAACGACTTCGGCACCGCAGCCGAGTGCCATGACCAGGAGACTGAAACACGAAGCCAGTGAATCGTCCAAGTCTCCGGCGATGACCTTTGCGCGGCACCTTGTCAGGCCCTGTAGCGTGACGATTGGGTAGGAAAAGTTGACCGTCCGCTGAAATGCGTAGAGGACTCGATCCACGTCCTGCTCGCTAGTGTAGGGATGTGCCAGACGCCTTGAGGACAGCGCTGGCCTTGAGTTTTCCAGGCTGAAGATCGACCCGCCTTGCTCAATGCGTAGAGATGGAACCGAGTCAAAGATAGACCAGCCGAGAACCGCTTCGGTCGTGGAAGTATGTGCCTCGGATATGATGGCGTTGTCTACACCATTGGCTGGGCCCGAATGAGCATTTTGCCGCGGTTGCGATCTCGACGCAGTCTCAGATCCAGGTGAGTCCGCAAACGCACGTGGTCCAGTGGTTGGGGAACGATGTGCCATCACTGTAACGCGGTCGTGGAGCTGGCCAAGCGAACTCTCCACGCGAAGGATGGCATTAAGGATGACATCGCTCTTAGCCTTTGTCGACACAGACTCGGTGCCAAAATAACAGTCGGTCCCACTCTCCCTACACTTGGAGCATGGCGTCTGACCGTCACATCTGGTCTTCTTGACACGGCACGACTCGCAGGCGAAAGCCGTCCGTCGCCGGGCGGTGGGTGCTCGCTCGGACGTAGGCGACTGCTGCGAGGCTGCCGAAGCCATGGGCGCCTGGGTGGCTAGGTGTGTCAAGCACTACATCATCATTCTGCCGATGACAATGAAGCAGCAAGAGAGAGAGATGGATGGTAGCATGGGATTGAAGTCGCTTCCGAGGTACGAGGCTGCACGAGGCTAAGCTTTTCCAAGATCGGGGCTCGCTTGACCCGCCAAGGCAGGCCCTGAATTGGCACACGAAGACGGACTCATTGCATCCGACCAGCTGAAAATGTTAGATGGACCATCTTGTAGGTGTACAAGCGTACAAACTCCTGAGACGTATGCGAGAGAGGAAACGGCAGCAAGGCAGCTCATGGCCTGAGAAAGGCATCCTGGGCTTGGCGTGTTGCCTTTTTTGACATCATCTTGGCGAGCAGCAAAGATTTCCTTCCTAACCAGCAACAACATAAGGACAACGGCTCACTCAAAAGCCATTGAAGTCCAGTGACGCTTCCTCAGCATGCAGCGCTACTTCTTAAGGATTGTCCAATTCATACCATGACCACTGCGCCTCGCGACTCCTCCGGCGTTGACCAAGCCCTCGCGTACGAAGCCACCCACGTGCACGCTGTCTACGAGTCAATTGCCTCGCATTTCAGTTCGACGCGTTACAAGGTTCTGTGATCTCATAACTTCTGACAACTCGGGGCACTTGCTGACCGCAACAGCCATGGCCCGTAGTCGACTCTTTCCTGTGTGGTTTACCGCCTGGCTCCGTCGGCCTTGACGTTGGCTGCGGCAATGGCAAGTACCTGAATGTGAACAAGGATGTCTTCATCATAGGATCTGATCGGTAAGTCCCACAGCTTCAAGTTGCATGAAAAGAGCGGTGCACAGACCGCTGTCGTATGCCCCAATTCCTTGGAACAAGACCCTTGTACGCACACCGCCTTCGCCAAAGCCTCGGACGGCGCCTCATCCCATCGCCAACCTAATATTATGCTCCCTGGAACTTCGCCATGGCGCCCGGTCCGACTCACTTCGTACGACGGTTTTGGCAACCATTTCTCTCCATATGAGAGCAGCACAATTTGGCCCGAGTCATCACCTACTGACCAAGTGCAAACCGACGGCCAAAGGGGCCAAACCCAAACAGGCAACGCCTACTGCCTCGGGGATGACATCGCCGAACTAGAATTCGACGCTAAGTTTGGGCTTTCACGCCGGTTACGCGTCGATCTCCGCCCTACCGCCGTTGCAGGCCCTTGTCGGTGTTCACCAAGCCGGTCAATTGGTCTAGGTGGGCCCGACCGTACCATCGGCCTGCCGCATCATCGTCGTTGACCTCACTGCCGCTTCGATGCTGTGATCGCCGATGCTGCCCAAAATGTGCAACAATGACATTGCAACCTTTACCCCTGCAGATCAGCTAACCTTTCTCCCCCACGCAGATCCTCCAACCTTGTCGACCTCGCTTCGAAACACCAGACTTCACAACCCAACAATGCTATCAGGAACAGCTACCAAGATGTCCTGGTCGCCGATTCACTCAACCTTCCGCATGCCGATCATGTCTTCGACTTCGCAATCTGTATTGCCGTGATCCACCATCTCTCCTCCTTCGAAAGAAGGGTCGCCGCCATCCGGGCCATAGTGGCAACCTTGAAGCAGAACGGCCCGATTCCGTCCAACTCACCAAATGATGCGGAACACATTGGCAGCAGAGGCAAGGGTGTATCAACAGGCGATAGCGACAGTCCAGAGCTTCCGACCTTTGCCCCAACCCTGATCCCGGAGAAAGCAGACCATGTAGAGGCAAAATCAAACGGAAAGCTAGGAACCCGCCCTGTTGGCCTTCCTAGCAGGCATGGTCCTGGCAACCATAACGGTCAACAACATCGCAGCCAAAGTATCTCCGACATTGGAGCAGCCTCAGGCGGCAACGATAACAGTCGTGCTGCAATCCCGGCATTGGATGAACCGAAGTTTTCGGATGACGCAGCCGCAGAACCGAGAAGCAGTTCTCGTGCCGACATAGGGGCTGCGCAGCAGCAGGAGTTTGAGAAGGAGCAGGAACAGGTTTCACGCACGGAGCACGCCACCCACCCGCCTGCCGTGCCTTCGTATGACCGCACCGCGGCCGCAAGCAGGTACAACTCGCGCCACGTGCACAGGCGTGGGCCAGGCCAGGCTCTCCTCTTCGTCTGGGCTCTCGAGCAGCAAGCCTCGCGCCGCGGGTGGAAGGCCGGTGACGCGCAGGACGTGCTGGTCCCGTGGGTGCTGAAGGACAAGGACGGGGCTTCGAGAAAGGAGCCGGCAGGCAGTAACAGCAACAGCAGGAAAGGCAAAAGCAAAGGCAAAAGCAAAGTTACACGTACGAGGTCGAACTTGCAGAAACCCCAAGCAAAGCACGACGGCTATGGTGAGAGTATACCGCCAAAGCCAACGACAGGGACAGAGTCAGAGTCAAATTTGACTTTGACTTCCCACACAGACTCAAACTCAACACTCGCGCATACGCAGGGACGAGGTGGTCAGCAGGGATGCGACGCCGGCAGTGATTTTGACGGTGCTGCTAGCGGTAGTGCTGCTGATGCTGCTGCTGCTGAGGACACAGACGCGACCTACACCGACAGAGTCTTCGAATCCCCCACCAACAATCAGCATAATCAGCACCAGCAGGAAAAGCAGGAAAGTCAGCAGGTCTTCAACCGCTACTACCACCTCTATAGCCAGGGCGAGCTGGAGCGCGAGTGTGTCGCCGCGGGGGCGCAAGTGGTGCACAGCGGCTATGATCGGGATAATTGGTGGGTTGTTGTTGAACCTGGACCTGTCTCGACTGCTTGATCTGAATTTGATTTGAAGCTGGAGTTGGGCCTGGAGTTGAAGCTGAGGCTGGAGCTGGAGCTGCTTGATTCAAAACCTGACTTGACTTTGCTGGATTTGGAGAGGTGCGTGGAATGTGTTTAGACACATGTATATTCCCACGTGTAGTGTAGAGAGGCATCAGACTGGAGTCCAACAAGTCAACAACCCAATAGATTTGACGCTCTCGCAGCGCAGGTCGCAAAACACTCATCAATTCAATCAATACCCTGGATGCTCTGTTCTGTTCTATTCTGCTCTCAGCAAATTACCAATTTCTACTCCTCCCATCGAAAAACAAAGGTGAAAGTAGCGAGCCAACCCGGCTCCCCCCCTCTCCTTTTCTCCTTTTTCCCCCACTTCCCCCACACAAATGCCCAATAGGATCGATAAAACGCTGACGATACATCCACGTTCACAGCGCGCACGCGCACTGGGTTTCAATCTCTATCACAGTTCCACCTCACCTCATCTCGTCTCATCTCAACCCATCCCGTCGCATCGCGATCTATGTATAGTTCCAACAGACTTGAAAAGAGCAAGAAAGTTCCAAGTCTAGAAGTTCATACAATGCAAAATGCGAAATGCGAAATGCAGTATCTGGCTAAAAGCAGCTATAGCAAAAAGAGAAAGTGTCGCTCAGATATACCTCCCCCCGTGCCCCATCCCGCAGTCCATGCCATGATGCTAATAAAAGTGGCGGTAATAATAATAATAATGATAATAATAATACTGCGTTGCGTTGCGTTGCGTCTTGCGTTGCGTTTCCATAGCATTGCCTTGCGATCGCGTTGCAAATCCGTTCATCCTATCTCTCAATCTCAATTGCATGCATCCATTCATCCGCTTGCCGATCATGCTCTCTTGCACCTTATGTAGATGCTCTGATGAGCTGATCAGAGAGCCGCCACTCATCTACCCGCGCTCATCTTATCTCCACACGTTCACCTCCACCTCCACTTCCCCGAGATCGATAACGTCAAATAGCAGTTGGAAAAAAGGCAAAAAGGCAAAAAGGCAAAAATAAAATCAAAAAGCCGAACGATGATGATGATGGTGGTGATAATGCATTCTTCTCTTTCGTGACGGTCGTGCGGGGGGCTCCCAAGGTCCCTTCTGGTGGTAGTGTACAAGGGGAGTGTTTATTTGTTTGTGTGTTTGTTGGTTTTGGGGTTTCTTCTAGTTGCGTTGCCGAAGAGGGATGGTGATGTGGCCACGATGAGGCGGCCCCGGGTATTAATGTGCTTGTGTACGTGCGTGTATGTATATGTGTCTTTCTCTCTCGTAAGTGTCTGATCGATTTCGTGGTTGCTTTGATGATGCTGGTGGTGTCGTCTTTACCCTCGAACGATCCGGCGTGCGTGGTGAGATGGAAAAAGGTGAGTGGTTGAGTGAGTGTTGTGGCGATGGAATATGTATTAGGGAGCTTGCGCGGTGGGTGCAACAGCAAAAGGGATATCTTTAACGACAAGGGGTATTTGCGTAGGAGATTCGTGTAATGGGTGCGTCAGTGCACCGAATGTCGGCCGTGTCTCTTCATGGGAAACGTTGTCTCAAATACTAATACCGTCGCCCATTCATATCTCGCGTGGGTGCACTGGTCGGGAAGTAGCTGCTCGACGACGGCGCGGGGAGCTGGCCCGCGGGTGGTGTGCCGGGACGGTGGGCCATGCTGCCTGGTGGAGGGAGGTGGTCGAATGCTGTACCAGTGGAGAGCCCCCCGGGCGGGAGGCTTCGGCGGCTAGGGTACTCTGAATATGGGGAGCCGACGCTGCTCGGAGCTGTGGGAGTCGCAGCGTGGGCGGCGTGGCCAATGGGTGGCGCGAAGGCTGGGAGACCGGCTGTCAGCTCTGCCAGGGAGGGCAGCTGTGGCGGTTGTCCGGTCTGGGAGAGGGAGCTAGGGCCTGAATTTCGACGGTGGTGTGGCATTGGAGCCGAGGAAATCATGGACGGAGGAAGCTGCTGGATATTGGGGTTGTAATGCCGAGGGCCCATGTTCATTGACGCGTGATTCACAGGCGGCTGAGAGGAGCCAACATTGTTGTTGGTGTTGGCAAGGGCAAAGGGAGTCACGCCAGCTCGTCGAGCCATCTCATGCTCGCCCATCTGCCAGTGCATGGCCTCGGCGGCGCGCCACGGGATGGCCATCTCCTCGGCTATGCGGGACCACATGTCATTCTTGAATCTGTGAGACACAAATCAGTCTTTTTCGGTTCGGAACACGGGCTGCAAAACGTGGTGCGGCTGTGAGAGGTTGGACACAGATTGAGATCGTGTGTCACGGAATGAGAGACATGGTGTCACACAACGATGGTAGCACGTGGGTTCTTGAAACCTCATCCGTCACGCCACGCGGGATGAGAAAGAACCAAAGGCAGAGAAACACTTACCGTTCGTACAGACGGGCCAACTTGTTCTTGCGGTCCTCATCCCACTCACTTCGCCGCTCCAGGTAGTTCTGATAATGTAGTCGGCAGGAGATGGCACTTCGACCGGGCAAATGCTTGGAAATGTCCTCCCATTTCATACCCTCCCCGCGCAACTGGATGATCTTTGTGTCTTCGTCGGGAGACCATTTCGACTGCTTTTTTGCCGGTGAAGTCGAAGGCAAGTCTGCAGTAGAGGCCGTCCGCTTGAGTGATTGAGGCTGTGGGCGTAGCGTGGAAGGAGACGGGCTGGTTCTCGAAGACGGTGCAGGAGCAGCGTGGGGGTTGGAGTGGGGGTAGACACCGCTCGCAACCGAAGTAGCTATGGTTGAAGGTAACGAGGGGACGGAGGCGGTAGATTTGGCGGCTGGAGAGGCGGATAAGGAACGAGCCCTCTCGTCCTCGCCGTCGCCAGGCCGGGCGTCCTTGGGCTTGAGGAGGAGTGAGATATCCACGTTTGTCGATTGATGGGTTTTGGACGAGTTATTAGGAGGGAAGTAGGGTCGGTCGAGGTGAAGAGGGGAAGGGAAATGTGCGAGGACTTGAGTGGCGGCCAGTTTGAAGGTGTTGATGGGTGGTACGCTTGAATTGACAAGCGACCACAGGAATGGGGGTGGGAGATGTAAGAATCAAGAGTGAAGCAAGTAGGCTGAGCGGAAGCACTAAGTACCCAGGACTAGTGATGGCGTCAGTGGGTAAGGTATGGGGAATTTGAGATATTAGCTTGGTTCGGTACGAAGATGTAGGGAGTGTGTGAAGCGAGATTCTTCTCCTAAGAAGCGAGGAAACGGGTTTGTATACGAATCTGAAGCAAGGCACGATTCACGACTGAGGTTGAGGGAACAAGGACAACTAGCGGGTCCCTGTACCAAGAGATGCGGTCAAAGGGTCAGGGAGGCATGAGCAAGGAAATGTGGAGCTGGACCGAAGGTTAGCCCTGCTGTTTAGATGGGGCCGGGTCAGGTGTAGCGGAGGACCGCAGGCTGTGCACGACGAGACTAGGTTGCTGGATGAGATGAGGTGGCCAGACAAAGTGCGGAACTCTCCAAGCATCTTGGGCTTGAAACATACGGGAATCCGTTCGCGTCGGCCCAAAACGAGCGGTTGGATGCAGTAGCGCCCAGGATGACCAGTGAGATGCGTAGGCACAATTGGGGCGGAGGGCGACAGAGCAGAGAGGATGGCCAAGGCAGACCAAACAATAGGCATGTCATGCAGTGGCGGGTGGGCCGCTGGATCAGTACGGAGTAGCTGTGTGGTTGTGATGCTGATTATTCCTCGTATTAGACAAGACATGATCACTGGGAGGGACTCCCCTGCGTAGACGGGAACAAACAGTAGTGGCAGTTAGGTTGAAGCAAAAGGTGGACTCCGACTAGGCTCTAGCATCCCCCGAGGCTCCGGTGTCGAGGTTAGCCGGGGTGTGAGGAGCTCCTTTGGTCAGGAAGATGGGTCATCCTGGAACGTACTAATGGATTGCGTCAAATAGACCAAGACCAGGGGAGTCTTTTGGGAAGTGACTAGCTTTTGTCGGGGGTTTCTTGGAAGATACTCCAAGAGCCCAATGGAGCTTTCCCAAAGTAGACGAGACACGGTTCGTTGGGTTGGAGAAAGAGTTCATCGGGAGGGACAGCCAACTCTAATGGTTGCGAGGCCGAGCGAAGTATTCCGCGGTGGCCGCACGAGCTGTGTCTTTGTGAGTCCGTAAGACAGCGCTGCCGTCATCCTTGTCCTCTTTTGCATTTGCATTTGAGCAAGCCACAAGCCGTCATACATAAGTCTCTGTTGCCGCGGGTACTGCGCAGATACCCCAAGGAAGGCCAGTAGAAGATTCCATGTCTCAAGCCCTGGTCAGTTTGGCACTGCCCATCCTTGCCTCACTGTCAAGCAGTGACCCAATGGGCCCCACCCCAACCAGATTGGCAGTACGTCGTTATTTGGGAGGCCAGCCTGATGTGCAGCACACTCGGTGGCAGCCATGGTGCGTTTGCCGGTGAACATGGCACAAGTCCGGCAGTAGTAAGGCTAAAAGTTGGCCATCAGACTTCCGGGAGCAGCCTGCCAGAAAGGGGGGCCCCCCTAGACTGCTGGGCGTAGGGGGATCGACCCTATTCAGTAGGGCATTGAACTTTGATTCTGTAAGTGTGACCGGCCGCAACATGCGCCGTTGCAGGCCATCCACAGTGTCTCGTTGGGTCATATCGCGCAAGTCCGGGCTGGGTGTATGTGTGTGCTGGCCTTTCCTCGGGCCAGCATTGCAGACGGCAGCAGTTTCGGTGTGCTGGCCTGCATGGTGTTTGGTTCGTGGTTGTTCACCGCTTCCCATCGTCCAAGACACGTACGCATCATAAGCGAGTCAGGTTCGTCACGCGGACGGTCGACTATGTGGCGCATGCCGCGGAGGATGCCCATCATGGAGACGGTGGGCCGGGTCGCACGAGGAAACGATGGTTTGGCAGCCCAAACTAGCGAGGCGAGATGACTTGCTCCAGAGGCTGCTCTTCAGGCACGAACAGCGCATAAGCTGGCAAGGAACTGCGGATCGCCAGACCAAAGACAACTCATCACATCACAACCATCGATCAATGGCAGACAATCAATGCATTGTCTTTGCGAATGGCGGTGTCTACACCGACATTGTTCACTGTTTGTTGTCTTGGTGGTGCCTGGCACTTTGGTCCGTTTCTCCAAACCAGGTGATCGGCTCAGCCGGGCTTCTCTCGCCAATTCTCGTGTTAGCCCTTCTGACCTCATCGTCGTTGTCTTGGGGAGCAATTTCACTTGGTCGCTGGTGCTGGGTTTTCCCGGCGCTCGCCTTTTCGTTTCAGCATGCTAGGCATCGGATTCGCGCAGCCGAAATCAAGCCACCGCCTAGTGACACCACAGAAACTCCTCCCACCCCCTGCTAATAGCTATCAGATGCTGCATGGAACCTTCCAAAGCGCTTCCATGGACGCCGTCATGGTCCCCCGGTGACACCATGCACGTAACAGACCTCTGCCAATCTCGTTATTCTTAACAGGCCGGTCTCCCCGCTGACCAGTCAGATGCCATTCCAGGGGTAATTTCAAGACTGAAATTGCCCGATCCTCGCCCAGCTGTGGTTGCTCGCGTGGGGCCCGGAGGCGTTCGAGAAACGAGCTGTCACTCGCGCACTACTTTGCCTGCCAGGATCGCAGAAGCCCTTCCATCCTTCGAGAAGACACAAGATGAACCCGCACTGCTTTCTCTATGCTACTACGAGGCAAGCGTCGGTGCGACATCAGATAGTCGTGCTCGTCATCTCCTGTCACTTTCCTGGGACGAGCTTGCGCTTTTAGACTGGAGTAGGCCACCCCCTACTGTGCAACGGCTCATGACACTCGCCCTCCTTCAGGAGTGATATTATTCGAGACTCCCTATTCTGTTACAACCAAGTCCCTCGTGCAAACTCAATTATGAACTCGGTCCACTCGCCCTACAGTGCAGCCATCGCGCGCACCTACCTCCAATGCTCGTCCACCGTTACCCACTTTAGCTAGAGGGAGCCACTAACTCGTCACTGGAGCCCAACTTAGGACATGTCAAAGCCACGCGACGAAGTTATTTGCAGCAGTGCTTCCAGCAATTTAGACCCAGCGAACTCGATAACCTCGCATCTATTTCCGAGGAACCTTCTTTTTGGGCACCAGATAAGCCTACGTCGAGCCTCATTCACTAGAAGATTCTTGAAGTTGTTCCAATCACTTTACGGAGCCTGTAACAAACATGGCAACGAAGCAAGCTTCCCATCCCCACGACTGGAAGCACACAACAAGTATAAGCGAGAAAACAATCTTCTGACACGGAGATGGACGAGTTGTACAGTACTTTGACCTTGAGCATTATCAATCTTTATCTCGGCCAGGCCATCGGAGAACACACCCGATCAGAACAAGTTTACGCCAGCTCGCTTGCCAAAACGCCTCTCGGCAAGCGGCAACGAACAAGCAGACCAGATAGCAGCAGCAGCCGAAGCAGCATCACCATGATCCACAGTTTCTTTCTTATTCTCCGAAGTAAGTATCTAATCCGTTCCAATATACGGACATATGCAACGAGGGGCAGGGTTATAGAGCCACTGCAGGATGCGTGCATACTTCCCCCGCTTCTCGTGTCCGCTAGCTGCAGTCCATCTTCCAACCACGCGCATGAGGAAGAGCAGAACAATGGTACGGAGTAGTGATTGCGTGCGATATGCGCCAACACCGATACATATTCTCCGGTTAGCCGCATGACCACGATATGAGCCTGCAAGATTCATGGAGTAGCTGCAGCTATGCGATGCAGGGAGCCCGGATGCCGCACCCGAGTGGCGGGCTACTGTATGTACTTGTTTCTCCGTGGGGCTGGCGGGTCTGTCTCGGCGGCTGGGCAGGAGTTGAGATCTATGCAAAGTAATGGCTCTCCCAGGTGAGGAACCGGTGGATGATTGCCCATGGGGGGGCATGATTGACAACCAGCGGCGGAACCGTACTTACTACGTCAACGAATGGCCTTGTGTACGCAAATACAGACCAAACTGGTGATGCTCTCGACGAGGCAGCAGAACACATGGCGATAATGAAACCGTTGAGATAGGTTCAGGCATTCCAAAACCGACATAAGAGATACGGTAGCAAACACGTGGCGTTACCGATGGGGAGGCAACTCCGTCCAACGACGTCTGAGTCGACGCCACCACTGCCCCGAACCACGTCTACCCCTGGTGCACTTCGTACGCGGATGACGACTTCAGGTCGCCTCGAAACGCATCACCACTAGTCGCCAGAGTAGAGGACGAAGACCGCATTCGTCGCTGCAGCAGCCACCTGCAGATAATCCGGCTAGCAGGAGAATACTGTAGTCCATCTCGCGAATACTAACCACGACCGTCACCAGCATCGACCCAGCACCCGTGGGGGCTCCTCAATCTCAGCAACCAACAAGAAGCTGGCAATGGTCTACATCTCCCCCCGTCCCTGTCACTCTATTGCGGTGAATCAGACTCCTCATCCGGTCAACCTTATTGGTTAGTATTGCACCAGCACCAGCACCAATAGCCAAACCTGCCCTTGACTTGACAACTCGCTCATCTCGTGCAAGGCTCGGAAACTGCTTGCTTGCTTGAACTCGAAGTCCTCTGCACCCACCGATGCCCTGTCCTTGGTTTTTTCCCCTCGGACCAAAGTCAAGTCTGCACCAGCAAGAAGATGCTCATTCCAGGGCAGTGTCAATGATGCATCACACCACCACCAACACACTGCGTCTGGCTTGTACGTAATCCGTGACAGCGACAAGCCGCGAGATCCGGCGCTGAAGCGAAGAATACCCAAGACCAGAGAGTGCTGCGCGTCATTCAAGCCAAGCACAAGCAATGCTAAAACTTGTAAGAAAGGGTGTTTCAGGATAGACGTGCAGCACGCCGGCGCAGGTGAGTGGAATGCCATGCAAAGAAGTGATGGTTTGGCTTGTGAGGGGCAAGCCCCCAGCAACCCGGCCGGGCACTTTTCGGCCTCACTCGGGCTGCTTCGCTGGGCGTGCTACGCCTGGTAGTCATGCTTGGTGCTGCCCCTGGTGCTGCTCTGGTGCTCTGCTCTGCTGGAGCTGCGCTTATAGAGTTCTGATGGAGTTTTGATAGAGTTCTGGACGGTGAGTGTCGCTTCGAGCCCTTCAACTTCGGCAGGCATTCACGGCACGAAACCTGAAACACGGACATGAGTAGCCGGCTTGCTTCGCTAAGTGAGTTCATACAGAACGACTGAGGAGAGTTTGGAGCTGTTACGTTTTGTAGAGCATGCTCTCCACTAGGAGTACTTTGTTAGGAAATACTCGTCGTTGTTGTGATCTACACGGTATATCGTCTTCTCAGTCGGATCCTTTCTACACACCATCCCTCGGATCCGATCCTTTCGGGTCATAAGTTAGAAGAGTACTGGCACCAATCTTCCACCACTTTCTCCTGAATACTACACCGTCATCTATGTAGCATTTGAAGTAGAATGACGCCGGCCACTAGCTACTAACACCAGCAACGGAGTGCCAGACCGCGCCTGGACCGCGGAGGATAGGGCCTGCATACCATGGCGTATTCTACACTCCGTACCTTGCATGATAGTGCCGTTCTCGGTCCGGCCGCCCGACTCGACACGTCGCCATCCATCTCGCATTCACCACTAACCCCTCCACGCCATCACCACCATCCTCCGACCACAGGTGCACGATCCTGACGTCCACCCTCACCATCAGCCTATCTATCCCGCAACAAGTCGACACCCCCACAGCGACGCACTGTTCTCACTGTCTCACCATGTCCTCCGCATGTACTCCGCAGGCGAAAGACTCGCCACGAAAAGCCAGGGCTGCCAGGGCAAGGCAAGCGAAGGCGAGCGAGGCGAGGTGCAAGCGAGCCGTGCCGCGCCCGGGCCCCCCCGCCTTTCACCGACCAGGCTCTGCTAGATCATTTAACCTGGTAGTCCGCCGTCGCCACGCCCGCTGTCCGGGGCATAATTATCCTGCCGTGTCGTGCGTTGCCGTGCGTTGCCGTGCATTATCGACTGGTCCCGTGATGTACAGTATCGCGTTCCGTATTCCCTGCTCCGTACTCCGTACCCCGGACTCTATACAGAGGTACAGTAGCGCACGACTATCTACTACTTCACAGCCCAGTAGTGAGGACCTTAACAAGCCGCCTCTGGGCTGCAGCCGTACTGTGTAGGTGTTGCTGCCTGCAACGGTCTACGCCAGGGAGCCGACAAGAAAACTATATGCATCTACAGTACAGTACGTCACGGATGCGACGCATGCGCGTGCGTCTATTGCTGTTGTTGGTTCGAGATGAGATGTTGGAACAGTATAAACAAACAAGCAGGCAGCTACACAGGCAGGTTCGGGAGTTAGTGCGCGCGGGCATGGAGTGGCCCTCCCTGCCTGCAACCCATGGGTTATGTCAACATGTGCTGAAGTGTGCCGTGGCAATGCCATAAGCACTCAAACCAGTTTTTATTACAATTGGGAAACACCAGCCCAGCTACTTGATAAACCCAATATTGACAGATGACAGACAATGCAAAAGAGCTACAGAGTACAGAGTATACAGTACAGCACTCTCATCACACTTTTAGTGTTCAGTGTTCAGTGTTCAGTGTTCAATATTCAATATTCCAGCCCGCACGAACCATAAACCATGAAACCCCAGTCCAGACGGGACGGGGAGACGGGGGAGGCGGCACGGGCACGAGCAACAAAGGGGACGGCAGAGGATGGACAAGGGGGGACGGTAGGCGGGCGGCAGATGGGCGGTTAGGTGATCGACCGTTCATGACTGACGTTCACAATTGACGTTTCTTGCTTTCTTCAAGGCGGGCGGCGCGGGCGGGGAAGCACGGAGTAATTGGAGTTTGACGGGAGGCCCGGCCGGGCTATGTCCATACTACCCCGTAGCCATACATACCCCTTCCCATACCCCTGTGACAGGCAGGCCAGCCGGCCGGGGGTGTCCTGCGCAGCTGTGTAAGAGTGGAAAAGAGAGTTCCGAACTATTGGGACTTTGTGCGTTTGTGAGCTGCTGGCCACGGTTTTCTGGGCGTGCAGTGTAAGGGCAAGGGTCGGGGTGGGAGAGTTGGTATGTCATGGATGGGGCGAGGCGGTTAGCGGTGAGCTGAGGAAGTGTCCGGCTGGGCCCGGCTGGGGCAGTGGTTTGCATTGGTAACTCGTAGGGCACTGGCAAGGAGATGGAGGAAGTCGTCAGGGCTGCTGAGTTGAGTCTAAGCGCAGTCGTGTGGGCAAGCAGGCGGTTGGTCAGTTGGCTCGTGTAGCTAAGATACAGGCACTGTATAGTTGCTCGCGTGGAGTATACCCATGAAAGCATTGTATGTGACGATGCTCTACTCCGTACTCTGTAGGCGAGGTGTTGGGGTACCTGGCCACTATTGACTAGTACAATTACTACATCCATGCAATAGTGGCTCTTCGTCCGGGGAGCGCGTTATTTGCCCTGGGTTGGACGACGTACGGGAAAGCGCCACTTGCTGCTCCGTACCTATGTCGCAGAATTTGCATATTCCGTCAACAACCGGAGTGATACTGATACTTGATGATGAGCATGATGCACGATGCATGTTGCAGGGGGCATTAGTCCCTCGTTGTCAGTCACTTGCTAGGTTGTCTGCACTGCCCACGCGACGATTTAACAGTCTGTGAAACAAGCTAGAGTTACGTTTCAGCTGTCACTTTTTCTTGACGGCGCTATGCAAGGTACTTGATGTCGTATTGCGTGCTCGGGGTACGTAGCCGGCGAAGTTGGAGAACTTCTTGCCGTTGCCGTTGACTTGCTGGTGATCGAAGCGAGTGTTGCGCTGTCTTCCTGCACCGGCATGCATTCTGAGGGACAAAGTACGTCATGGGCAGTGACGCTGACGAGTCTGCTGTTACCACAGCCACTTATCCTGTCCTGCCTTGCCGACGGCCTCATCAGCTGTCGAGGCACGGTCATAGGCTCATTCTAGGTGCCAACATCGTCCATGGCGCTGGGCACGGCGGCACAGCGGCGCAGTGCGACCGGCAGGTGCGCAGAGAGTGCTGAACCTGCACTGGTCATACTTTCTGCTCACCGCCCCGTGCCTCTGCCGCCCGGCTAGCAGAGCCTCCGATGCAAGTTCTGTAACTGTGAAGGGACGTGGGTTTTCGGTCTCAGTCATGCCAGTGCCTAACTGTTGCGCCGTGCTGGGTTCCCTCTTGGATTATGCAGATGCTGATGTGAGTTTGGAGCCGCACAGGGAACACGCCTCGAGTACAACGGTTTGCCAGGGTCTTTTGTGAGGAGAGTGGAGAGCGCGGAGTGGAGATGTCTTCCTTCCAAGTGCTTCATGGCAGTCATCCGACTAGTTTCACAGCAAATGTGAAGTAGCTGGACGAACGCAGGCCCACGACGGAAATTCCGGGAAGTTACGAGGCCCGTGCCGGGGCTCAGTAGCATGCAGAGTGGTGAAGGTCCACATGCTGAACGACAGTCATCACGCCGGCGAGGCCAGGCGGAGAGTCGGAAACTACCGTGGACAAGTCTTAGATGTGGAGGTACCTGGCTTTAAGGTTCGCAATGGAACGCCGGTTCAGTTGCTATATCGCTGTGTGTGGTCGGTGCTGTACGAGTCAGTATACGCATAATTCTTTCTCTGGCGCGTAGTGAAACATGGTGTGTCGGCATAGTCATGACTGGCAGGAGCAAGAGTAATGCGACAGATGTGATGACTGGAAATTCGTGTTGAATGTCTGACTTGCTCGATACACGACTGTAAAATGGGTAGATGAATGCAGCGGTCGTAATTCGAAGGCAACAAAGCCTCAGTGAAATTTGAGGAACTTCAAGCGTTGATTGGATTCTCTAACTGCACTGAGGGAGATTGCGCGCGGTCTGGAACAATGAATATTGTTGGAAGCTTTGCTGGTGCCTGTGCCTTGTTTACCACGCTGCCTTATCGACGTCCACATTCATTGGCGTGGTTGTTCTGGAGCGAGAGCCTTGGCTTTCACCAGGTACAGTGGATTGACTCAAGTCATGATCTTGCTTTGCTTTCTTCCGTTTGTACCCCTGTCTCCGGGACTGGCTTCCGGCATACTTGGCCGATGGGCCCCATTCACCATCGCTGGAGTGGTCTTGCAAGGAATGGGCCTGTTGCTGTTGCTGGTTGCGAGCAGAGGAATCGTTGTTCTCCTCAGTATCCTTGACAGATCCACCATTACTATCGTTCCCACCATCACCAAACATGTCTTCAGCATGCTGTTTCACATAGTCATCAAAACGACCCTCAGCACGCTCCTTCATTGCTTGCTGGGCCTTGTCCTGCCATGATGGAGTGTAATTGCCTTCTGAGATGTCGGTCTTGAATCTGGCGATAGCTCGTTTCAGGTGCGAGTCGGTGGCAACAAAGCCTGCATCGAGAGGACAGGCATACTTGCCGGTCACCGGAACTTCCACGTAAAGTCGGCGGTCTTTCGGGAGCGTGTCAATGATTCTGCGTTGCTCGTCGCGGCTGTAGCCGTCCCAGCCGGTGATACATGTCAGGAGAAAGGCTTGAACGTCGGCTTTGGCTACGGCGGATGTTCGAGTGAGTATCCTCGAAGGCGCCCAAGATCCTGTAGATTTTGTTGGCTCTGGTGCTTTTCTGGATGATGGGGATGGGTCGCGGTTGACTGGATTGCGATTCCGCTTCGGTCGGTCGGCAGCTGGCATCGTTGTGGCAATATCTCCCTTGCAGCACAGAGTCTCTAAGGTGGCAGTTGCTGCAAAATTGCACAGATTATGTCCAGGTGCACAAGGCAACAGCAGTCAACAGCCTGACGTCATAGCTGCCTTGCGTGAAAGACCAACGACGTTGATATACCGTCTTGTAGAGAATAGACAAACAAAGCATCACATCAGGAAGCCATTCTGTGAAAGATCATGTTCAATGCTCAAGAAAGGTGACGGGTTTCCCAGCCTCCGCATTTCGAGGATTGCTCACTGCTTCTCATACGAAACAGCAACATCCCCTTCAAGACACCTGTCAAACGCTGGGAGTCCTTGAAAAATATGCTACTCGTTCACTCTCCTGTCGCTGGATACGATCGTGATGACTGATGATGGGCACTCTTCGATGAGGAAGTCTTGCTCAGCATGCTCGAGCGTGAGTGCGAATGCCTCGGCTCACCACCAAGCTAGCCAATCAAAGCGCGCCCCTCTACGAACCACTTTATCATGACCCTCGACTGCATCATCCTTCATCTCCCTCTGCTTCTACATGCCCAATCCTATCTGACAGCGACGTCCTCTATCTTCCGTGTCGCCTGGCCGACACAGCGCAGGACAATGGCCGCGTCTTCGCTGCGCAGAGGCGCCCAATCTGCCGCGTCGTCCTTGTCCTCCGCCTCTGCTGAAGTCACACGCGCGGTACTCAACCTCCCTCACACCTATAGCGAATACGTCTCAAGCAACCCATCGTCTGTATCTAGCGTTGAATCCTCCATCCGATCCCTCACATACCTTTTACCTGGTGTACGGTTCCACGACACCGAAATCGCGGCCGAGTCGGTCAACACCTTCGTTCAATTGCTTTCCATTTATCACGATCACCTTCTAAAGAAGCGCGCCGCTTTCGTCGCCTCGTCACCTGCCCTTACCCGCGCATACAAGACCAAACAGCTTCAAGCAAAACCGTCCCTCCATGCAAAATATACCTCGTATTGGTCGACATCATCAACGCTCTACAGCAAGATTGCCACATTTCTTCGAGTGGCTGAGTATGTGCAGCTGCTCTGTGAGATGGTAGCACGTCGACAAGGCGGTGAACGCGGACGTTGGCGTATTGTCGTCATAATTGAGACTTTCAAGGCGACCTGTCGTCTACTGCTCATGCGCTTGACCAACGCTCGTAGCCTCGTTTCGCCGCCAATGCCCGAGCGTCAAGACTTTGCTCCTCCTGAGCCCGAACAGCCCGATGAAGAATTCTCAGAGGATGAGCTGAAGATGGTGGATGAGAACGAACCCTTCAGTTCGAAACATGTCCTTCGCGACAATGGTGTGCCAACTCCACCTCTCTCTGATTCCGGAAAGCTTCCACAAATCTCAGTCAGCGATCCGTTTTCCATGCCACGCACCGGCGTGACCTTGCCAACCCTTCCAGCATCTGATTCAGTCACATCATACCTACTATCTCATGTCTTAACTGCCGATGATGTCAAACCTGCATACCAATTACTACGACAGCTTGCCAACCTTCAGACTCAGGCGGCAGAAGTCCTCTACATCATCCGACCACTGGTATACGCAGTTCTCATGCAGCGCATTGCTCGCACCTATGGCTACGAAGGCACCAAATGGAAGAAAAATTGGACTCCATGGCTGGTAGGCTTTGGCATGGAGTATGTCGCTCGTCAGCTGGCAAAGAGTGGAAGGATAGGTCCCGGCGACGGCTTCTCAAGCGATCTGGAGCGTGAGGAGTCTAAGAAACGAAATGTGGAAATGACCTGGTGGATGATGAGAGGCGCCTTCTACGAGAATGTTACTAGACGTTACGTTCAAGGCGTCAAACATGGTGTCACCAAAGTGCCTATCGTTGGCCCGTTGGTGGCTGGCATAGTCGAAGACTACGATATTTTGTGGGGAGACTACCATTTCGCTACCTCGACGCTTTGAGCTTTTCGAGCAGCGACAGACCAATAAGATTACCCTTCTGCGGAGGCTCTGATCGACTAGAAAGTCGCCCATGGGCTGCTGAGCAGTCTGTTTTACGCGGCGCCGGATCTCTGCATTCCCAAAGAGCCAGTATGGTTTATCTCTCGTTCTCCCGACGCGCGACTCCAGACGACTTATGCGAATCTCGGCAAAGATGTGACCAACATCAACATCAGGCGAGAAAAACTTGCACGGACATTTCGGCTAAAACAGTACTGTCCGACTCGGTCTTTATTTCCGTACGGACTCGCACGTGCAATTCCAGTGCTTCATTTGGGAGAAACTCCTGAGCCGGTAATGTCTTGAGGCGCATGAGAGCACGATTCGTTTAATAGCCTGCGGGGAAGCCCAGAGAGCAAGCCGTATACCCCAGACGGCATTAGCCCAAAATGCCTGAGTGATCTGCCTGTTCGTTCGGTCCAAGGCCCGCCTTTGGCAGCTGGCTTACAGGCGAATCATTCGCTGGCCGTTAGCAAGCGAAGACTGGGATTCATATCGGTCTCACGCTTACGAACGACCGGCTCGTTACAACAAAGTCGATACCACAAATCCCGCCCACGACCTATGTTTACCGTACTTGAACATCATCACGACGGGTGTTGGGTGTTGGGTGTCAGGGTTTGGAATTGTCACACAGCATCTGAAGCTGTCAAGCTGTTGCGAAGAGGGATATTTCCCACGTTTAGGGATCGGCGATCAGGCTGACTGATTACACTATACGCACTAGTATCTTTGCATTAATACCCTAGATGCCGTCGCAGTACATGCCAATTCGAGGTCCTCTACGGCCGTAGATGACGCCCCTCGCCCGGCAGAAGCGCTGCGTAGCGCCTGAAGTCTTGCGATCGTGCTTATATAGTATGCCTTATTCTCAATGGTCTAGGCCGACCTTGAAATACTTGAGCTATTGACTTCCACCGAGCAAACCGCAGCAGACAATCCTTCTGTCAACTTCGTCCCAAACATGGGCTTCAAACTGCTTACGCCTCCTCTCAAAGAGAGACCTCGCGCCCGAGTACGGTCAAGTTCAAAATGGGCAGACTTTCTTGTCGTACTCCGCGGCAACTTCTCCCTCACGACGCTCCTCCTCTTCGGCGCCGTCGCACAGACCCTCATCCTCCTCATCGTCCCCTACTGGTGGGCCCTCATCTTCAGCGCCTCCATCCTCCTCTACCGCGGCGGCCACACCCTCCTCATCACGCTCAAACTGCTCCCCAACCCCTACCTCGCGGGCTCGCACGCCGAATGGGCCAGCGCCCAACTCCCCAACAAAGACGGCGTCTTCTCCTCCACCCCGGCCTCGGAGCAAGTCGCCGTCCTGCACCTGGGCTCCAAATACAATCACCCCTTGGGCATCTTCGCGCCGCACGCCGCCGCCCTCAACGACCACGCCTCCAACATGTACCGCGCCCTCGACGCCGCCTCCAAGGCCCACAGCGGCTACCTCGGCGGCCAGGGCTGGCTGTCCTACGACGACCAGGGCGCCGCCGAGTACACATTCGTCAGCTACTGGCGCAGCATCGACGCCATCCACGCCTTTGCGTACTCGCCCAGCCACCGTGCGGGGTGGGAGTGGTGGAACAGCGTGCCCAAAGACGATATCCGGCATTTGGGCATCAATCATGAGATCTTCCTCGCGAGGCCGGGCGAGTGGGAGACCATCTACCTCAATCATCAGCCGACTATGCTGGCGGGGACGCATAGTTGGGTCAGGGGTGATAAGGAGATGGGCGGCCAGGTGGAGGATAGTTGGGTCACGAATGTGGTCGAGGCCAAGGGCCGGTTGAGGACTAGTGCAGGGAGACTGGGCTGGCAGAAAGAGGCGTTGAGTGAGAAGCATCGCTATGTGCCATTGGCGGCGGCGGGGGAGGCGGATGATGGGAGGGATGTTAGGAGGACGTAAGGTCTGGCATTGCATAGTGGGTGTCGTAGAGACTGTTGCTGGCGGGGTGGAGAGGCTTTTCTTAATGGGTCGAGCATGGTAAAGCACGATTTGCAATGCTGTCTGGTCTGTATTACATGCGATGCCTCTGGTGCAGTGCACCAAGGCTGGGGCTTTTCTCCTTTTGATGGCCACACACACCGTGCCGCCGCATTGATCCTCTACCTCTGACCTACATGCAGCTCCCTCGTCTGACTCAGATTTCAGGCTATTGCTCGCGCAAGACATCCAGTCGCACCTAATGACGACTGCCCCCTCTCACAGCACATACGCATCCACCTCCACCTCAACTAACATGCCCTCATCCACGAACCCACCGCCCCCCTCCGCCCCCAACACCACCATGGTCGCCGCGCAGCCCACCACCTCGCCTGACCCTTCCCTTCCACCCTCCTCTCCTCCGCCCCCACGCACCCCTCCCTGCCCCGCGGCCCCACCAAAAACCTCCCCAAAAGCCCGCCCAACACCGTCACAGTCCTCGACGCGTTTCACAAACATGCGCACGCGCACCACGTCGTGCACCTGCCCGCCGAGCGCACGCACAGCCTCAAGAGCTTCGGCGAAGGCGGCGTGGGCTTGCAGGTAGGGGTCGTTGGGGTGTTGCAGGCATTGGGTCGTGGGGTTGAGGGCGGTGGTGCCGGAGACGTGGATGTGCGGGCCGTGGCGGAGGGCGCGCTGTGAGGTTGGGCGTTTAGTTGGTTGCGGAGGGTTGGGGTGTTATTTGTGAAGAGATAGAGAGATGGGTATGGGCAGTTGTTGATGAAGGGTTGTAGAGCTTGAGGGAATGCTTGTTCTTGATTGGCTGATGTCAGGACTTACGTGGTAGCCGAATGATTGCTCGAAGGGGTTGGTGGTGGTGTAGAAGGTTTTGCTGCCGGCCTTTGTAACCGACATTGTGGCCTCACTGGGCTCGTGGGTGGTGATTCGGTGAAGTATTCTGAAGTGGTTTACTGGATTCCGTTCGACAGACGACGAAGGAAGAAGGTGTTGAGAGCCTGGCCCGGGTGGAAAGTAGGAATAACCGCCCGGGTGAGTCATCCTTAAGTCGCGAGGTGGGTTCTTGGCAAGGTGAGGTATGTCCGAGAACGATACGGCGGCAGCATGAGGCCAATAGAACAAGACAGTAAGGGCAAGAGTATTCTATTCAAGCAATGTAGCAGTAGAACAAAAGTGGGTGATTGTATAGCAGGCAGTAGGACTCTGTAAAGGACAAAAGAAGAAACTCACATTCACTGCCTCTTGGCGCTACTTTACCACGACCTCTTTCTTGTAGTGGTCTTCAATCATCTGCGCTCGCCGATGCGCGTGAAGGAGAGATCGATGCCAATCACATCGACATGGCAAATTTCACTGATTAGAATAGCATTGAGTACAACAGTGTTTTAGCCAGCACCAAAAATCATCCAAGATCATGTTGCTTCCACTGGTCAGCCATTGGAATGCTAGTACCCGAGCGAGATCTTGGTACTATGCTGCGACCTAACAGACCAGCAAAGAGTATACCCATACAAAGTAATCAGGATTACAGTGTCGAATTAGGGAAGCCTGCGGAGTTATTAACCGAGGATTCCGCCATCGCATCTTCAGAGACAAGGCTGCATCTGCGAAAGAGCACAATGAAACGGTACACGATGAAGTTTTCGTATACTAACGCCTTCTTCCCGTCTGCATTGCAAAGGGCAGATGCTCCTAGCAGCCCTCACTAGTATTGTCCCTCAGCCGCCATTGTCCCCGAGTCCGAGCGCCCGACTGCTCTTACCTAGCTCTTGTTCTTCTTTGTCGAAGATGATTATCCATGGACCTCGATTCTTTGTACAGCAAACTTCAGACACCAAGCGAGTTCACAATGGCTTTCCAGAGCCCCGACATCTTGTTGGGCTACCGCCTCTGGCTCCAACAGCCAACAGCCACAGCCACTCAACTCTCGTCAATAATCACGCAAACAGACATGAAGATCACACCCCTTCTCTTCCTCGCGGCCAGCCTGGCGCAGGCCTCGACCAACACAACAGACCCCGACTTCGACCTCAACAAGCGCGGCAAAGACGACGACACGAAATGCCTCGTCCGCCAACTCACCATGGGCTGTGCCCCCTGGGACTCGATCAAGCGACCCAAGACCGGCGGCGCCGAGTTCATCATCAGTCAACAGACCCGGCCGGGCGGTCCACATCGTTTCAAAACGATTTCCAAGTGCATCAACACCTCTGTCCAACCGGAATTCTACCAGGCATTCCGACCGGATACGTGGGGCTGCACCGTGGCGACGAAGAAGGAGGCGCCGGATCGCGATAATAAGTATCTTGATGGAGGTCCGCCCAAGGATAAGAACCTCTTGACGAATTTCAACCATCTGGTCTTCTTCAGTGAGCCGGGGTGTCCGCCGGCGAAGCGGTTTCCGCATGTGAAGGTCAAGTTGGTGCCGTTGGCGGGTGTAGATAGAGATGGGTTCTGCACCAGAGGGTTTGACGTTGCGACCGAGGGGGCGGGGAGCTTTGCGTTTGCTATGATTTAGGCTTTTGATCCAGGATGTAGGGGGACGTGTGAGTGCGAGTGCTTCCTAAGTAGCTGGATGCTAGTCGTGTAGAAATGTGCTGACCAGCTCAATGCGCCGTTTCCTACCAAACCTGCTTGCTATTATAACAAGAAAACCCCCCAATTCCTTCCTACCTATGCGACAGAGTAGATCCTGTCCAGATCTTCCCCGTCCATCATCGCGTCCCAGCCCTCCTTGGCCAGCTTCTCCACCGCGGGCTTGATCTCGTCTTCGCCCTGCAACAGATCCCACCAGCCTTGCACATCATCCCTCTCCAGCAACTCGACCGCCACCCTCGCCACATCTTCGCGACTGATCTTGCCGCGACTCGACGTCTTGCCTGCGTCACAAAATTAGCCCTCATTTCACCCATCTCCTCTCCCGGCAACATCCCCAAAGGAAAACGAGAAACTCACCAAGCCACACCCTCCCCGTCCCCTCGTCATCCGCCAACGTCCCAGGCCGGAGATTAATCGCCTGGAACCCCTTCCCCCTCTTCTTGGCCACCGCGGCAAGATGTTCATCCGCCGCCACTTTCGCTTTATAGTACGCCGGCAGCGTCTCGGTATTGACCTTGTCGGCCGCGGCGCGGTCCTCGGCGTTCCACCATGACGGGTACCCGCGGCGCGAAGCGACGTAGCTGATCATGAGGAATTTCGTGATGGAGGGGGTGTTCGCTGCGGCGGAGATGTACTGTTTTCAGGTCAGGTTCCAATTTCAATTCCAATTCCAATTCCACTCCCAAGCCTGCGCCGCCCGCTACGCAAGCAAGCAAGTAATACCACACAGCGACGAAACACCGCAACGCGTCACAAACACGCCAGAAGGGACACAACGGAGGAGAAAAGAAAAGAAAAGAACAGAAAGAGAGGAAGAGGGAGGAACATACAGCAACAGCAGCGCGCCGATCCACCTTCTCCGTCCTCTCCGCGCCACCCTTCCCCCCCGCCCCGGCCGCCCACACCACCCAGTTGGGCTTCACTTTCTCCAACACCCGCTTCGCGTCGCCTTCATCCTGCACCTCGTCCAGACTGTCCACCAAGACATCGACTTTGGCTTTGGCTGAAGCTGAGGAATTGAAGGCCTCGATCTCGGAGGCGTGCTGGGGGTTGCGGATCACGGAGGTGACCGGGTGGGAGCGGGAGAGGAGGAGGGGCGTGAGGTACAGGGAGACGCGGCCGTGGCCGCCTAGGAGGAGGATGCGGGGGGCTGAGGGGGTGGTCATTTTGGGAGCGAGGTTAGTGGTGTTGCTGTTGCTGTTGCTGGCCCTGTTGAGAGGAGGGCTCGGTTTGCGCGATCGAGACTCTGGATTTTGAAAGTCGATTCCGGGGCGTGGAAGCGCGATTTATTATATATATCAGGACCACGTTGAGATCAAAGATCAGATTTGCAGTTCTCTCCGAGGTTTGAGTGACATATATCATTCACGATGATGGCGGCTGGTGGTTCACTACTCCGGCTGACATACCATGATCTTCCAAGAATTGCGTCATCCGAGACGGCCGCTGCGGATGGATTGCCGAGTTGGTGCTCCGTTGGCAAGGCGGGGTTGGCTGCGTGCTGCTGTATATGCGAGGAGACACAAGGAACATACCGTCTATGCATGGTTGAGTCAGCGCGGTCTAGGCTGCTTACGGAGCGTGAGGCCTTCCTGATTCGAACACGTGCGGAGACGTTACTCGGCGAGGAGGGGGCGGAAATGTATATGCAGGTCTTGGCTTCGTGGGACTGGGGCTGGACGACGCAGTGTTGACAGTGACGATGTATGTAAATGCCTCACGATACTTGCTTTTTACAAATGGTAAACACCACAACAACCCACTACGGAACACCTCTTCCAGCCCTCGTCGCCTTAGCCAACTCGGACATGGCTTTGTCGTCGGCATACCGCTGCCACAACGGCAGGTAGTGCTCCTTGTCACTCATCGTCGCCTGCACGCTCTTCCGCTCCTCCACCGCTTTGGCCCACACGCGCCACCGCTCCCACAGCTGCTCGTTCTCTCCGCCCTTCCCCGGCTCCGGAATCCCCAGCCCGCCCTCCTTGAAGTGGTCGAAGATCCACAGTCGCACAGCCCATGGCGCGAGGATCACATCCGGCATGGTGAACTGCTTGCTGGCGAAGAAGGGCCCTTCCGGGTCCGCGTCCTTGATGAAAGTCAGGAGGGTATTGAGGAACTCGGAGCGTGCCTCGTCGATCGTGTACGGCTTCTCCTTGGTGTGCTGCAGGAAGCGGTGGAAGGCCGGAATGATGCGCGAGGTCACGTAGTCGATGGAAATGCGGAGCTTGGCCTTTTGGAAGGGGTCTTTGGGGTAGAGGGGAACATCTGGAAAGGTCTCGTCGAGGTAGTCGCAGATGATGCCGGATTCGATCAAGGGCTGTTGGCCGTCGGGGGTGGGAACACCGAGGGTGGGAACTAGACCGCGAGGGTTGAGTTTGAGGAACGAGGCCTCTTTCTTGTAGGGATTGATTTCTTGATAGCGGTAGGGGATCTTTCTGCGAGGGTGTCATTGTTTGGGGACCAGTCGCAAGGGCAGTAACTCACTTCTCTTCAAGGGTGATCCATGAACGCTGGACAAAGGGCTACTCAGTTAGTTGTGAGGTCTGAGCAGGCTTTTGTTTGGACTCACGCAGAACCAGCCGCTGTACAGGACGATATCTGCCTTCGCGTCCTCGTGCTGCTTCACGATATCGGCCGCCCGGCCAGTGGCAACAGGATGAATGTCTACGTCGGGTATCGCCATCCTGTGTTGCTGGAGGTTACGAATCTAGATCTCGGAGACGACAGCGAGTGCCGTGGTCAATCAATTATTCAGCGACGAGTGTTGTTGCCGAGGGTCCTGAATGGAGAAATGCTTCCGCGTATATTCGTCATGAATTAATGACGCCATCGGAGAGCAGCGGTGGGGGTGCTATACCAGAAGTGGGGGAACATATCTTCAATCCGAGTCCATAGGTCGGGCGTACTTTTACTGTCGTTACTTACTATTCGCCGTACTTCTTCAGCAATCGTTTGAGAATGTTGAGCGCCCCGCTCTTATAGCCTCCGCCGAATATTGCATGGTGATTCAGATGATGATAGCTCTCGTACAAGGCTACCCTGTCCTGGTTCGGGTCAGCACGACAGCCTCGCATTGCACTCACTCAATACCTACCTCATACTCATCGACTGGCTCCGTCTTGGGCACGATCTCATGATACTCCTTGAAGTAGGAGCCGCTAAAACCGCCAAACATCATATGTATGCCCAGTTCGTACTCACTATGACCGTAAACCGCCGATGGGTCGAAGACAACATCCTCGACCGGACCTAGTTCGTCTGAGCTCGTACCATCACGGCCAACAAAAGAGCCCTTGGACTTGTTGCCGCTCCAGAGATCACCGTGGATGACAACAGGCTGGATGCCGTCCTTGCCGCCAAGGTGACCATCCCCCAGCAGCCGGGGCACAACCTCAAGGGCCGTCCGTTCGACAGCCTTTCGCAACTCAGCATCCTTACCGTTGTTCTTCTCACTGCGCTCCAAGATCATCATAAGGCGGTTCTCGGCGAAGAAGTCTGCCCAAGACTCTTTGTAGGTATTGGTCTGGGGTGTATCTCCGCAACACGTCGTTACAGGGAAGCCGAACATGGGCTTGTCGTAGCCGTCGGGAATCGGTGCCGGCGTAGAGTGTAACTTGCCCATCTTCTGCGCCAGAGTCATGCCGCTCCCGCTCCGAGCGGACCCGCGTGTTCGTGACAGTCCGCCTCCCAGCTCGAGGAATTCTGTCGCGAGGAAGTAGCCTCCCTTCTCGAGTTCCCCCCAAGCAAAGGAACTCGGACATAGTGACGGCACGGCATTGTGTATCGCATTGAGAGATGCGTGTTCGCCTTCAAACATGACCGCTGCGCCTGCTGAATTCGACGTCTTGACGAATACCGTTGTCTGGGGAGTCGTGATACGGAAGGTCGACGCGAAGCCGGAGCCACCGTGGCTCGAGAGGGAGGCCGAAGTCGCATCTATCTTGAGGGACGTAGCGAGCGCCCGGACGATGGCGGGGTCTATTGACGACGGCATGGTGGTTGCAGTGTCTATGACAGTGGAAGTTTGGTGTATTGTCGCGTGGAATATCTTTGAGTCGCGTATTGTCCTGATTTCACTATGACGTAGCTCGTTCTAGGCACTTACCGCACCTAAACCGCCTACGACTCGGCGTTTGACAGCAGATGCAAGCCCACGTGGAGTGCCAGAGATCAGTATCGCTGCACGTGCGGCGCTTTACAAGGGCCGTGGATATCAGGGGCAACCGAGACTATCGAGGCTTGGTAGGGAATATCAATCCGTCTCACTGGCAGGATTTTCCCACGACACGGTATACCTTTTGACTACTGATGTGCCAGTTAAACAGGACCGAAGTAGAAAGAACAGAAGGCGTACATCGAGTGGTACTCATACCCGTGTGAGGTCGAATGTGTGAGTCATCCATCTCTCATGCTAGTCTCCTGCTAACGGAAACAAGTGCCCAAAAACAATCCAGTATCCGAGTAAAACAGCCGCATATAATAGCAAGTTCCACGCACGTAAATCTCGGTATGTCTGCCCTCACACATTCTCTAGAGCGGCTCATTCTGCGCAAGAGACCTACTATGTATCAGTGGTTGTCTTGATGTCGATACCAAAGAGAGGCCTTCAAGATAAAACGCTAGTGCCCTCCCCATATTACTTTACAAGAACAAAAGAGGTCTTGATAAGAACTGGGAGGGCTCCTCATAGGATGATCGTCACCATTGTGAAGGTGACCGAAAGGCAAGGGAGGTCTCCTGATGATACTATGCTCGATCATGGAAAGGCCTATAAAAAAGGTGGATGCCCTCCACATATCATGTTCCACGCTAAGATAGAGGTCATCCGTATGAACGGGAGGGCTCCTCATAAGACGATCACCGTCATCATAAAGGTCGCTGAAAAGTACGGGAGGTCTGCTCATGTACCCATCATTATCATTTTGAAGGTCGTTAAAAATGCAGAGGCCTCCTCATGACACAGTCTATTCCAGGGGACATGCCTGTGAAAAGGACGGGTGCCCTCCCCGTATTACTGTCACGGCCACCAAAAGGATGATTGAAAAGTCTGGGAGGGCTCCTCATTATCCTATCTTAGAACCCATTTCATCACTTGCTAGCCTCGTCCTTTACCGCCTCCCACATCCGCTTGAACAGCCCCGGTCGCTCCATCCCATCCAACCTCGCGAAGTACGTACTGACAAACCCAAAGTCCCTGCAGCTCTCCCTCACACCGAACAGCTCCTCACCACTGCTCCCCTTCTTGTCTTTGCTCAGCCCCCCGCGGAACGCCGGGCCCAAAACGATGAGCTCGGAACTCAGGAAGGCGATACTTGCTCCCTCCTCATCCGCTAAATGCCACACGCCGGTGAAATCCTCAAATGCAATACTGCAAGCTCGAGACTTGGTGGAGAAGCTGGAAGGCAGTGGGAGCGTGAAGACGCCGTGTTTGGTGTTCATGCGATACCGGCCGTAGAGCTGGCGCGTGGGCTGCCACAGGGTGATGACGACCTCGCAGGTCGATTTCCATTGGCCCACGGTTCTCTCGGACGTGTTCAGACCGTAGCAGACGAGGTTGTACCGGCCGAGGATCAAAGCTGGGTTGTTGATAGTCTTGTTCGGCGATAGCTGTTTGTCGAGCTCTTGTAGCTTCTTTGTGGCGAGGTCGGAGATGGCGTTGTTGGTCAACGACGTGGGTTGCTCGTACAGACGTCGGAAGAAGGACGAGACTGGTGGTGCTTGGACCGGGCGATCTTCGCCGGGAATGAATCTTCGATGATAGTTGGGATCTTTGTCGGCATGTTGGAGACGGATCATCAACTCATCTCGGGTCCACTCTAGATCCGAATCGAGTGATGCGTTGTCAGGGGCAAGGAAGAGGCGTATCTTTGCAACTTCTTGAGATTTTGTGGTCGGGATACCTCGATGCTCAAGCTGTGCGGAGTAGAAATAGGTATCTTGATCCGGTCTGTCACGGCGGCTGGCGAGGAAGAGTCCATTGCCAGGCTGGTGAGGGAAGGAAATGTCTGTAAGAGGCTTGAAGGCGACGTTGTTGACCAGGAAGCCTTGTAGCTCGCTGTACCTGTAGCGTTCGTACTGAGTGTAGAATCCAAGGTCATCTGAGTATTTGACCGTGGACGGAAGGCAGGTAGGCATGATCTCGTCCACCCTGAGCCCGTACTTCGCGATGGCCTCTGGTGAAATTTCTCGTTGCTTGGGTCTGGCAGAGATGGACATCGGGACTGTACTGCTAGAAGTTGACCTAGGTATAGAGACCCTTCGGCGCTTCCTTGGGGGTGTAGACATCTTCACTGGGCTTAATTCTCGAAAGCAGGGAATGGTGGAAGAGATGAGCAACCAAACGAACCAGCTGAATCGAGGCCTCATTTATGTGGGTGAGTGACCGTCAAGGAGAGGTCAGAAGTGAAGAGTAACTCAGTAAATTACAGCCAGAAGTGAAACGGAATTGAGCAGCTTCAATCAGCAACTTGACTGCTACAGCATGTGTCGACGTCCAAATCGAGGCCACAAGTCAAGATATCGGATGGGAAAGCTATGGGACACAGCTACGAACTCGTTACCAGGTAGACATCCATTCAAGCTGTTGGAGAAGCAAATAAATTACCCATTACATGCTATACTACCCCGCAAACAACAACAGGCGCGTCCTGAAGTTATCTTAACATTGGGCGCCAAGACTTTCACTGCCTCATTCCTCTTAGCCGTGTGCATCAACTAGTGGAAGCTCGCACGCTTGGATAGGCCTGGTGAATGAGAATTATGTGTAGTAAGAACACTGTAAAGCCTCGAAGATCAGTGGTGTGTGATGTGAGCGGCAACAAAGGCACAGGTCGCCTTCACTAAATCTCCTGGAAGCAGAGGCTTAGAGAGAGACTCATTCAGAATCTGTATCATGCATGTCAAGCTAACACTCAGATCCTCCTTTCTTCTACCGCCAAAACACAACTCCCATCGTTCTCGAGTTCAAGACCCGTCGAGCATCCAACGAATGCCAGGAGCAGCCATGAATCCCACGAGAGACTAGTACTCGACCGAACCCTCCCGAGCATATCCCCACTTCCTCGCCCGAGCCCTCAGGATATCCTTCAGATCACCAGAAAAGCTAAGTCTGCCTCTGCTTGCAAAGCCGATGGGTTCATCAAGAGAAAGAAACGCGACCAGCAGCAGCTGCAATGCCATAGGGCCCTGACATTTGCTCAATCCCTCAATCGACAATCGTACAGAAGCCTCGACTAGACCACATGGCACACCTCGCCTGGCCTGCCACGCAGGCACGAAGATGGGAATAGCAAAACTATACGACGAAAGCCACGACATGATAATCTCTGATTATGGATCTGACCGCGGGCCGTTCGGCCATGAGGAACCGGAATTCAACTGTTATTAAGACAAGGATTGAAAGATCCACGGCTGGCGTGCGCTGTAAAGGCGCGGTTGGGAGGCTCTGAAATGCCCGGCTCTTTTTCTGGTTTCGATAGGTGGCATTGTTGGCATTACGATTACTTTTTCATCTTCGGCACACGGGACATTACGATATCTCTTGTGTTCTCTCTATACAACCCCGCTAGACAGGTTTAATGTAAGGTACGCATCCACGTACCAACAGCGCTCCTTTTCCTCACGGCCCACTCGCCGGCGCGCCGTCCAACTTGAAGTAGCCGGGCTGCAGGCGCTGGTACACGCCGGTCGGATCATACTTGGTCGCGACCTGCTTCAGACGCTGCTGGTTTGCCGCCCCGTAGCTCGGCACGACCGCCTGGAACTGACTCGCATAGTTCATGTACAGGTAGTCTCTGTACGCGTTCCTGCTCTTGGCCGCGGCGTTCGCGCGCTGGATGATGCGCGAGTAGGCGCCCAAAACGCGCGCGTCGTCCGCGGCGTCCTGCCACATGACGTTCGGGTTCAGCAGGAGGTACGGGCCCTGCGCTTCGCTGAGGCCGAGCGGGTTGCCGCCGTTCTTCTTCATTTGCGTGAGCTGGCCTTGCGTGATGACCTGCAGGGTGAGGGCGGGGACGATGCCGGCGGCGTCGCGGATGGAGTTGAGCTCGTCGAAGAAGATGTTCTGGACGTCGGTGACGAGGTCGCGGTCGAGCTTGTAGGCGGCGGTCCAGTAGCTTTCGCGCAGGCCGTTGGGGTTGCTGGCGTTGAAGTGCTCGGTAAGGTCGACGAGGGTGCGGATGCGTGTGTCCGCTTGAATGGTGGGGATGGCGAGGTATTCGGAGAAGATGGGGGCGTTTTCGACGGGTTTGGCGTATTGGAGCTCGGCGGAGGCGACTTCTAGGTTGGCAGATTGGACGTATGCGTAGGACATGATCTGGGCGGCATTGGGGTCGTTGGGGGAGTTGATGCCGAGGTTGTAGAAGGCGTTGACGACAGCTGGGAACTGGTCGGCGGTGTGGATGCGGGAACCTCCCCACATCTGGCCACCGGGGAGGGAGATGGCGTTCAGGTTGAATTTTGTGACAATTCCAAAGTTGTTGCCACCTCCACGAAGTGCCCAGAAGAGATCTGAGTATGACTTAGGCGAGGCGGTGACAATGATGCCGGATGCAGTGACGACCTCGAAGCTAGCCACATTGTCGCAAGCCCACCCGTAGAGACTGCTAAAGAAGGAGATGCCTCCACCTAGCGTAAGACCACCAACACCGATACCAGAAACACGACCACCAATGACGGCAATGTCAGAGCGTTGAAGAGTAGTGTAGACATCGTACCAGAGATTTCCGGGACCAATGGCTACAGTCTTCTTGTCTTTGGCCACGGTGATCTCGTTGAGTCGTTCGAGAGCGATGGTGATGCCACCCTCGATGCTAGAGGCACCAGCAAAAGCTGCATGGCCACCTGACTTGACAGCGAAGGGACACTGGGACAAGCGGGCTATCAGCACCGAGATAGAGGTCTGGCTTGCAGAAGCCGGCTTGAAAATGCAGTATGGGTCGACACTGGCTTGCTGGACTGACCAGTATCCGTCCGTGAAGCCGTCGTAGCCAGGACTACCTTCTATCACAACACTCGAGCCATATAGGAGTTTTAGCGAGTGGCACGCGATCGAGCAGCCAGCAGTCGACGATCTTTGCTCGAGGTCAGCAAGTTCCGGCAACGCAGAGACGTCCACACCCTTCTCAACGAGGGCTTCGGTGATGTTGAAGTCGGCATTCTCGAAGCCTTGGCTGTAAACCGAGCCAATAGAGCCTGCAGCAAGCAGGATCAGGCTGGTTGTGAAACGCATCGTGTAAGCCACAGGAGTTGCTCAGGGTCCAGGGTGACTCTCGCAACTAGGTGGTGAAAAGGCTGCTGGCAAAGAACAAGAAGAAAACCAAGAAGCGAGAGTAGTAAAGGAGTGGAACCCTGCAAGATGCAGGAAGAAGCTGTCAAGCAAGCTGACGGGTGGGAAGATACTTGCTTGATGGGCGAACGGGGGGTAGAGACGAGAAGCACGGCGCGCCCATGCCGTGTCCTTTAGCTTTTTGATGCCGGCATGGCTGCCACAACGGTTACATGGCGTTCCGTGATTGCAGATGCCATTTCGTCTGAGCTCCGGGGGTCTGCAGGTACGTCGACGCTAGGTGCCCGAGGCGAAGTTGGTTCGTCGCCTAGTGCGTTGTTTCAGTCTCGATCCATGCAGAAATTCGGGACCAAAGTGGAGGGCGACGGCATGAGGGGCAACATTGCGCGCGCCGCTCGTGCAGAGCATCAGCCAGCACAAAGCATTGTCGATCTCTGCTCTCTTGGTCAATTGGGTGGGAAGATTTCGATCAGAATAATTCCGGGACTTGCCCGATCTCTGGGCGACCGTCCATCATCGACAAATATCGTGGTTCGTTCTGCTTCTGCACCAACCGTCTGCTGGAGCGAAGCACCAAGCCGGTTAATTTGGCCCCAGCCACAGGCGAGATCAGCGTTACACAGGCTATATCCGTCGACCTCTTTTCGCGGGTTTGGTGTACGAGAATGATATATTAGACCACAGTATTGCTGGCTTGATCTAGCCCTATCATGGAACGGCAGCACAGACTGCCGTTGATCGAAAGTCGAAGACAATGGCCTCGACATCTTGTCGCTGGGGGGCACAGCTCGATGCCCAGCAGGAATAACAGTGTGTTTCCCGAAGCGCACTTGTATGCACTGCGGAGCATTTAGTCTGGGATACCCCTCGCAGAAATGGATCCTCGTCGTACTCGGCGTGGGAGTTCGATACACGCGAAGCTTGACACTCGTTTCGAGAGAGCCCACATTCGTCCTCGGCCACAATTTGCGCACGTGTTCGCGTGGATCGCCGCTCGCTCAAGATCGCCGGCGCACGAACTATGGCATCCTTTTGCTACCCACAAGACTCATCCAGCCTAAGATGCAGATTCTCGCAGTTCGGACACTCGGAGAAGCAGGGGTCTTGACACGGTCCAACACTGGCCTGAGACCTACTAACGAACATCGTTGTTTAGTGTCCCTGTATCCAGTACGCAGCGTACCATCCGCCGGGCTGCCTGGCCCCTAGCAAGAGACTATAACGCCGCGTTTCGGACCATCACCCCTCAGTAACGTCTAGCCAAGTTTTCTTGCTACCAGTCCCACAGAGAACCGATGACTCGCCACGCATTAGTCCTCGGCGACTAACGGGACCTGTTGCTTATCCCGATGGTCTCTGCGGATGAACAACGCTACTGCCGCTCTGACAGCAGTGACTCCTGGGCATCGGCAGGTGGCAACCAGGGGCAGGGTTCGTAGCCAGCACGACAGCATGCGCGGGACCACTCGGTACTTGCGACCACGCGCCAGCATTCAAGCCTCCCGAAGAAGTTGACCCCCTTGGTGAAAGGCTCATAAGCCGGCTTCATATGGATATCTGAGCCCTTCGGCCCTCCTTGGTTCCACGTCGTCGTGTGCCCTTCACCCTGCTTGAGCCAGCACCAGCCGCAAACATGTCGTCGTCACAGAATTATGTCACCTCGGGCTTGCTGCTGCGGACGGCCTACGCCATGATAGCGACGACCACCCTCGTCTTCGTTGGCAGAGCCGCAACCAGGATCTGGCGGCCAAAGCGCATCATGGCCGAGGACTACATTCTGCTGTTGGCTTACCTGTTCTTCCTGTCCACGACGATCCTCTATATCGTTGTCACGCCGACCATGTACAGGGTGAGCGATGTCGTGGCCGGCAAGATTCCACCGTACGCCGAGCTCGCGGATGACAGTCTCTTCATGATCAAGATCTTCTTCGCTAACTCGATGATGTTCTGGTTCACGCTCTGGTCAGCACCACCCCCGACTTCCCCGTCAGTATCGTCCACCAGCCTAACACGTTCCTACAGGTCTGTCAAGTTCGCCTTCCTCGCCCTCTACTACCGTCTCATGACTGGCATCAAACGCTACATGCAACTTTGGTGGGGCGTCCTCGCCTTCTCCGTCCTGGTCGGTCCCCCGTCCCACATACCATAACCCATATCAAAATATACTAATCATCCGATCAGACCCTCATAGGCTGCATCGTCTCCAACTTCACCTCCTGCCACAGCATGCACGCCTGGTTCACGCCGGGCCTCTGCTCCACGCCGCGCGACGTCCGCGCCCAGATCGCCTCCCTCTACTACGCCTTCGCGACCGACGTCCTGACCGACCTGATGGTCATGTTCCTGCCCATCGGCCTGATCTGGAACCTCCAACGGCCCACCCTGCAAAAAGTCGGCATGGGCGTCCTCTTCGGCATCGGCTGGATCTGCATCGCCATGGCCATCATCCGCGTCGTGCAGATCGGCAGCAAGGCCGGCAACGCCTCGACGCCCAGTTCCTCGTGGTTGGCCTTCTGGGCCATCATCGAGAGTGCCATTGCCGTCATCATCGGCTGCGGGCCGGGCTTGTACTCGACCGCCAAGGAGGTCAGGAATACGAGGAAGGGCGGCACCTACGGGAGCAGTGGCGTCGGCAAAGGCTATGCCGGGCGCTACATGTTTGAGAGTGATGGGTACAGGCGACAGCGCAGCGGAGGCGATCACAGAGGGGTCGGGCTGGAGAAGGACGATACAGAGTTAGTGGGTATCGCGAGCGTCATTGGTGGCCGTCCGCCGCACAGGAAAGGCCAGCCCAGTATGGATATCATGGACTATGGCCGGCGCGATGCCGCGAGCAGCCAGGAGCAGTTGAACGAACCTGTCGGCGCAGGTCAGATCCAGGTGAAGCGCACGGTCGAGGTCAACGAGCTGGAGCTGGGGCAGAAGAGGGCGTCACGTCAGGGGTATAACTGGTGAGAGCGAGGAACGCATCCCTCAATTACAGACTTGGGGCTTGGTGCGCGGGGACTGGGTCTGGTCCTACTGTAGCTTGTGACGGCCAACTGGGGGGCACGAAGTAACGCAGCATCACATGTACAAACAAGTCCTTTCAGAAGTCAGGTCTTTCCGAGTGAGCTTGTCATCGAGTGCGATGAACGTAGACAATAGCTGCCCACCTCAGCCTCATGCTGTCCACCCTACTCTCAGGGACGACATGGTTCCACCTCGCCCCTAGAGTCCCCCTCGGACTTGTCCACGGATAGGACCGCAAGGCAGTGGGACGGGCCGAGAACTCGGTCTCTCCAGCAGCCGAGAGCCTGCGGGTCTGAGAGGTAGATCTATACTCACACGTCCATATACAGAAGGCCATTGCCCCCATATACAGATCCTTTACAGCTCCAGTAACACATCAAGAGCCCGCTACCTGCCCCTTAATAACGGACGAAGGAGCCCCGGCTGCCTTAACGCTGCAAGTCCCCGCCACCAACAGCTACGCCAAGCATTCACTGCCTGACCCCCCACCCTCCTCCTTCCTTTCTCTCCTTCCTTTCTCACGGCACACCATCGAGAACCACGGTATCCGGCCCTGGCGGCAGCAGAAAGTCTTCCGGCGTATCCCTCGGCAACTGTCGCACCTCCGCCCACTTCCTTATATCCTCGTAGTTTCGGCACTTGTGCGGCGTGTTGAAATCGACGAACGGCGCTGGGATCTCGTCGTCCGGGGAGGGCCGGTACCATACTTGGCCGAAGACGCCGACGTCGGCGTGGCACATGAGTTGCTGGCGGAGGATGTCGAGGCAGTGTGCTAGGTCGGCACGTTAGGGCTACGTGCGTTGTGGAGTCGTCGTAGGGACAACTTACTAACGTGTAGGCGCACAATGCTGTCGTTATTCTTGAAGGCTCCGTCGCCTAGGGCGCGGTAGTAGTCGTAGTTGAAGTAGAGGGTTTGTCGGACGAGGTTCTGGAACAGGTCAGTTGGGTGGATGGGGCGTTGAGGCGGACAGTATTTCTTACGAGACAATGCAGATGGTGCAGACCCTCGACGTTGGCTGGATACCCGCCTCCATATCTAGGGTCGATTTGGACGTGGTCTTTCCGGAGACCTGCCTCTTGCGCCCTCTCGACGGGGATCCTTACTGGGCGATCTGGCCTTGGTCAGCGTCCATGGTGGCTGCTTTGATGTCTTGGACCGGACTCACAGTTCACGCCCAGAGCTTCCCAGGCCGCATCCACTTCTGGAGACGCTGCTTGTCGGTAGATGTTCTCGGCCATAAAGGAGCCATTGAATTGAATAGTGTTGTATTCGATGTCAAGATCTTCCAGCATTGGAGCTGTTTTTGTCAGTCACGGCTCCTATATACCCATTGGGCGTACCGACTGCTCTGCGTTGTCTGCCTCACGCATTGATTGTATGTTGGCCGCAGTAGGCTATAGCCGATCAACAGACCTGCCAACAGCCCGATCAACGTTGACGTGCTTGACCATAGAATCACGCTTGCGTTGCTGGGGCCTGACGACCAATGTTTCGACCGCCTCGCCCCTGCACCGTCGCCAAGCAGTGCTTCATGGTCGCCGACATCGCCGAATAGCTCGCTCGAGGTCTTCATCGTCTCCAACGACGTCTCTGTCGTTTCTGAGAGATAGCAGAAATCCCATCTGCACAGCTCCTAAGAGGTAGCCGACTGATAAGCCCCTCCATACCCGGTGAAGGCTTGGATTCGAATGCCAGAACTGCCGGGCGCACGTGTGGTAGCTTCATCTTGTGTTACGCGAGATGCTGAGGCCAGACTCGGTGAACACGAGGCCTGCCTCTGAAATAGCACCGACAATGTGGAGGAATACGAGGTGCATCGAGAGCTGAAAAAGCACCAGTCGTGCCAAGGCTCCTCCCTCCAACGACATCAGAGGCGCAGCCCAATGCCATTTCAGCCCTTCACCATCGCCGTTACCACATTCTTTGCTTCTTCCATGGATCCGGCTCCTGGAGGACCCACACGATGGTAACCCAGCGAGGAAGCTTTCCGTAAGCTCAGAACCCTTACTGCATTCCACGTCACATGAACGATATCGAGATCCTTGGCACTCGAGGATCCCGTCAAAGTCAGAAGCAACCTCTTCTAGAGCTGAGAAGTGGTACGCCTACGGAACGCGATGGAACTGGAGCAACCTCGCGTTAAGGCACCATCGTTCGGTGTTGCTGTTGTTGAGATCTCCAATCGTGACCATTGATGCCCTCACGTAGGAAAGACATTGGTGTCAGGGCTTCAGGTAAGTGAGCTACAAACCTGCTCTCGAAACGAGGGCAATGACGTTACACGTGGACAAAAATGTGTCGCTCGCAATCGAATTCGACGAAGCTACACCTCGTGTTTTCGCTTATCCTTGGAAGACATGCATATGCATATACGACGAGCCCCAATCCGATGTCTCCCTCACTGCTACCCGACCTCGTACACAACCGGTCTAAGCCCCCAAAGCTTTCCAGAACGGAGCCACCGGGTATACTGACATTGGTCACGCCTCGCAGATATCGCCCCCAAAGCCTTCAGGATGGTGCAGAACACGAACTGCAGCAGCCAGCCCAGTAGCTCGGACCTTCAGCTACATCCATTTCAGGTCGAGTACCTCCATGGTACAAAAGCTCCTAAACCCCAACGAAACAGCTCCGTCAGTCCGGCACCCTATTCCTCCCACCAGACTTGTAAACCACCATGAAGCTCTTGCACCTCCTCGCCGTCCTGCCCCTCGCCGGCGTCCTTGCGGCTCCCACGCCGCAGGGCACTTACGCTGACTATGGCGGTACGTTTTTCTTGTTCAACACACTCCAAATCCCTCGGTCTCTGCTCGTCGTTCCTAGTCCACTAACATGAGCAAATCCAGACTACAATCTGCCCAGCTACGCCTCGTACGGCAGCTACGAAGGCACCCCGCCCCCTCCCAGCGAGAACCCATACGGATCGTACGGCGACGTAAGTTCCTCCGCCATTCCTCCCGCTCAATCATCCCTCTTTCACTCCATCTTCCATCTTCCATCTTCAAACGCAGCATCCCCACTAACCCCTCCGAATGTACAGTACGGCAGCTACAAGCGCGAAGCCGCCCCGGAACCCGTCGCTGAGCCGGCGCCCGAGCCTGCTCCAGAGGCTGCTCCCGAGCCAGCTCCCGGCTACGGGGCCTAGATACACCAATGAGTGAGTTTTGCCTTTTGCTGCTATTCCCCGAGCTGCCGGCAGCAAGTCATCATCGTCCTCTCCCCCCCCCCCCCAAACGCCTTTTTCTTAATCTGCCCTTTCGGCCCTTTCGGCCATTCCTTCCACGACAAGTAAAAGAATGAAACACCCAGTGACTGACCGTGCTGGTTCCATCAGTGGTAAATACGCCAGTTACGGCTCGTAGGGGCTCGTAGGGGCGGCGTTCGGGGTCGCCCGTCAACCATCATGGAACGTCAGATTGCTCTGCTTTGCTTTGCGGTGATTGATGGGGCTTGCCTTTGCAGGGCCACTGCTGGATGAAAGGGTGGAAAGGGTGAAAGAATGAAACGACGTTATGTATCGTCTGGTAAGATGATGCGGGCGGTTTTGCATATGATATATGATGGTCATGGACAAATGTGTCCTTCCCACAAGTTTGAAAAAAAAAAAAAGAAACTGCATTGCATTGTATGTTCTGAGTTTGCGAATTTATGAGATGGAGGAGGGATGAATTACTCAGTTATCCCTGCATTGCTCACCTTATGATACCCACGCAGAGAGACAGGTACGCGTGTTTTATTAATACATCATGATCAAGAGGTACTTGTAATTGAAAGGTGAATTAACAGCTACACAGTTAGCTACACACCGTTAGATGCTTAGTGAGCTCAATGGCCAGGGCTGCTGTGGGCGCCACGAACACTAATCTTGACGCCGCAGACCACGGTTTGTGAGCAATGAGCTCGCTGACAGCAGCAACGTTATCGTTGCCAACCAATCTCATCGGAGGGAGTGTTTCGATAGCATAGCAGTACAGGTGGAGGTTCCAGAAGCGAGGGTCGCTTCGCCAAGTCTTGACTGTCTGCCTGTTCAAGACCGTGGGGGGATGGGTGTGCCACCTTCAGGTCCGTTATTATATACTAGGTGAGAAGCTAGTCGATGCGGCACGGTAGCGTAGGGCTCTGGGGTGTATGTTTGTGATATACTGGTCTACTGTTGACCCCTTGGGTAGTTGGAGTAGCCGCAGAGCATAAAGGGTTCTTGTAGCTGCGACAGCATCATGTCAAGTCTAATGCCCTTGAAGGGCGGGACGTATTATGGTATGGGCACAGAACCCAGATATGCAGCTAGCCTCTACTTGCTGGCGGCGAGACTTGAACAACTGCATCAATCCTCATACCTGGTTTACATGTATCCAGGGTCCCCAAACCCCTAAACGAGCCTCGCTCAACGGGAATGCCACTCCCAACTCTCAGCAGTATCGGCCATGGCGCCTATCAAATTGCGTCTGCCGCCGATGCTCAGATTCCGAATCATGAATCTCGGTGCTGTCATCGTCCTCACCATCGTCACCGAAGACACTGGATCCAAACGTCGAACCCGTCGTGCCGCTTTCGGACTCCGACTCCGCCATCTGGGCGCGGCCGGGTTGACCGAGTGCAGAATACTCCGACCTGCCGTGTCCCGTCATCTCTGCCGCAGTCAAACCACTTGACGCGGAGTCACAGCCCTGCTGGCGAGGCCGCGGATCCTTATTGCGAGAGCGTCGATCATCCCCCCCTGGAGCGTCTCCGCCGCCCGACCCCTGGCCCTCCTCCATCAAAGTGTCCATCGTCTCGAGCACTTTCGAGCTACTTCTCCGCCGATTCCTCGGACGCGGTGACGGGTGCGGCGATGCCTTTGAGCCCGACACCTCCGTGCTGGCCGAAGAGGCGGACTCTCCTCCCACCGATGACGCAGCGCGCGTCACCCAGTTAGACTCAGGAGCCACCCATTCGCTGTGCGCGCGTGTCCGCTCCTGCTTGTAGCCCATCGAAGTCAAACTCCTCTCGTTGGGCTTAAAATTAGGCAGCATCCACAGCGAGACGCGCACAGGGAGGTTCTCCCACATCCGCTTCGCAGCCGGCACCTGCGGAGCGCACACACTGCAGTACTCTGTATACTTCCCGCGGCGATGCCGCGCCTGCTCCTGCGCGGGCAACGTTTCCACCAGGTCCCACAAGTCAGGATCGCATTTGCTGCTGTTGCACGGCTTGACGGCGTCGATCTGCGCTTTCTGGGGCAGGTCGCGGATCTCGCTCCACGCGATTCCTCGATAGCGTTGCCGGGAAGTGATGTATTTGAGCCACTCTCTTACCTCTGGGCTTTCGTTGGGTCTGGCCTTTTGGCGGATGTGGTGGAGCAGATCCCTCTGAGCGTGGGCGCCCAGGACGTGGAAGATGGTCTTGTTGCAACCGCCACGGTGGCTGAAACCTGGTGGATGAGAGGGGCAGTTGGCGTGGTAGCCTAGGTAGAAAATGCACATGCTGCGTGCGGATACGGGGTCGGTGGGGCGGAAGGAGTGGTTGTTGAGTCGGAATTCCTGGGGCCGTGAGGTGGGTACGAGGCCAAGGGCTCGGTGAGGTACGTTGGCAAGGACTGATATAGTCGCGTTCTGACGAAAGCCATGGCTGAGGCTTCGTTCGCTGTCAGTGTTATGAGTCTGCCATGCTCGAGTCACGCACTGTTTAGGTCTGCCTGCGTGCATTGAGCAAACGCAAATCATCTCTGCACGAAACCGAAGTTCTCTGTAATTCATCGAGACTGGTCGAGGTGTGAGCAGACCGTAAGTGCATACCAGAACAACAACGCGTCTTCCCTCTTGCATGACTTGTACCTAGAGGATGTGTCGATGCAATGACGAGGCCGAGTGGGTACCCTGGACGCTTGCGTAAGTGCTGTAGACGCGAAGGAGCAGCGTTGCTGACTTTCATTTGTGTGCTAACCATGCCACAGTGTGCATGAATTGGGGGAAGAGCGACTTTGCATGGCCGGAGAGGCATCGGGTTTTCTGAACATATCAATTCCCATCGTACACTCGTTTCATCATATCCGTGTAAAAGCCAATCAACCACCACTTCCCGCGGCAGCAGTGGTTGTGTTCCTCCAGTCTTCGAAGCTGGATGCTTGCAAACTTCCAGATCCAGTGTTTCTCTTCTTCTGCTTCTCTTCCCATTCACCTTCCTCCTGCGCAATCATGGTATGGAAACGTCCACCTTGGCCTCGCCCCATATAATGTGCGCCCTCTTCTCTCTTCGCGACCCTTTCCGTGACGAGCACATATTTGACGCTCGAACCAGGAGCTTCAAACATGGCATCTCCGAGGATAGCCTCCATTTCGGTTCTAAGTGCACGAGCACCAGTGCCCATTGCTAGAGCATTGGAGGCAACAACATGTAGTGCGGGCGTCGTGAATCGAAGCTCGATGTTAGAAAGTGAGAAAAGCGTAACGTATTGCGCGAGCAGGGATGACCTTGGCTCAGTGAGGATGCGGAGAAGCAACGTGTGCGTAAGCGGTGCTAAAGCAGCCGTGATGGGAATGCGACCGATAAGTTCCGGGATGAAGCCGTACGATTGAAGATCGCCCGGAGTGAGCAGGTCGAGAGCGTTGAAATAAGCGGGCTCCTGGGGTACACCATCGATGATCTCTTCTGGTGCCGGGGCTGGTGTGAAGAAAGGCAGATGCTTCTTGTACAGGGCTTCCTCTTCAGAACCAGGTCGGATAGGAATTGGGGCATTGGTGGTTGACTTTTGATCTTTCGAGGCGTCATAAGCCAAACTGCTCGAAGCCGCTCGGACTCGGGCTCCGAAGCCAATACTGCCTCTAGCTAGCCTGTCCATAATATGCTTCTGCAGACCGGTGAAGGCGCCACTGCAGATGAAGAGGATGTTGTCTGTGCGGACATTGTAGACTTCGCCCTTTTGAGGGCTGGACGCACCAGCTGGAGACCCAAGCGGACTATTAGTCGGATAGGTCGGGGACTGGCCGCCTGCTCTGGGAGCGTTACGCTCAGGCTTGGCTTGGATCTGAATAGTTGTGCCTTCAATGATCTTGAGCAATGCCTGCTGAACACCTTCTCCGGACACATCCTTGCCGTGGCTGACTTTGGCAGTGGCAATCTTATCGATCTCGTCTAGGCAGATGATTCCGCGTTCAGCTCGCTCGACATCGTAATTGGCCGCAGCAAGCAGTCTATGCACGCAGACCTCAGCATCCTCGCCTATATAACCGGCTTGCGTGAATGGTGTACAGTCTGACATCGAGAATGGAACCGAGAGTACTCTAGCCAGAGTCTTCGCCATCAAGGTCTTGCCAACGCCACTCGGACCAAGTAACAAGATATTGGATTTCTCGATTGTAAGTGGGGTTGTGTCAACGAGCGGGATGGGAGCACGTCGTGGCATATCTTGTGATCCGCCGACCATTCGGATGGTGGGCTGCTGGCCTGGGTACTCGCTCTCGACGGGATGTCGTTCCCTGCGCTCACGTTGAGCCATGAGCTCTTCCTCTTCAGCATCTCTTCGTTCGAGCTCTTGTATCCTTTGATAGTGGTTGAAGACAGCGACACTTAGAGTCTTCTTTGACCGTTCCTGACCGACGACAAACTGATCAAGATGTTGCTTGAGCATCTTGGGCGTAAGCCGCGGAACCCCATGGTGCACGCCACCTAAAGGGCCTGAGGTCGGGAGACCGGGTTCGTAGGTGCCAGTGAAAGGTTGGTTCGAGAAGTCGGAGCGACGGAACTGCGAGGAGGATGAGCGTGCGGCGGATTGGTGCAAAGAGCGCTTCGCTAAGGATATATAGGTATTTCGTAATCGAGGCGTTAGAGCACGGTTCGGGGGGGTTGCCAGGGCCGGGCAAAGAAAGCTAGGGACGCTCAGCGCCCGCTTCATGATGTCGAAACAGGTTATACCAGGAATGAATATTGGGAAGTGTATAGTAAGTGAGAAAAGAAAACCGCAAAAGGTCGAGGCAGCGATGAGCTCGAAGCTCATCCGATAGCATGACTCGTCGGCGTGGAGAAGTCCCCCCGCGAGATCACAAAGCTTGGCAGATCTAATCTAATCTCAGGAGGACGCTTCCACTACTTTGAGTCCTCCGACTTTACTTCCTTCAGCTCATTCTCCTTAGATGACTCCGTTGCTTTAGCACTACTTGGCTGTTATGATACGCACGCAGCAGGCGGAGATCTGCTACTTGCTCACGCTCGTGACGCTGTGACCACGGACCGAGCTGCATACGATGCTGCTTTCATCCTCCTTTTGAGTCGTTTTCATCCTGAACGTGTAGGTGTCTACAGGTCCTGACAGACCTCTTCCACGATATTACGAATTGCAAGCTTCATCAACAAGGAACCGCTCCCTAACAATATGCTCTTCAACGGTAATGTTGTTGGCGATGCGCGTAGTCTTGGCGAATCCTCTGCCTGGGTCTTACGCGATGATGGTTATGATGGCCATACTAGCTTCAATAAAGTCTCAGCCCAGGCTATGGTCAGCCTTCTGTCTGTACTGTGACTTTTGCTATAGTGCCGAGCTGGCTTCAGGCATGTCTCATGATGGACTCTGGAGGACAGCCGGCGAGCATGAGTGGGGTGTAAACAGCTCGTGTGGGCCTATCAGCGATTCGGCCCGACTTTCCGGCGAGTCCCAGGCTGCGGTTTTGAGCATTTCCGCTGCCCGTCAGAGCGAATTTTTCCACAGGCTGTCGCTGCAGGGACGCGCTACACGAATGTTCGAGGGCGATCTTCCGTGATATAGCTCTGGACTAGTGCATCAAAAATTGTTGAGGAATTTGAGATGCACGTCCGAGGCGAGCTTGCTAGACGGCTGCTCGTGTTGACAGCTGTTATCTGAGTTGTCCGTCACTTATGAGGAGGCACAACAGCTACTAGGATATACTTGTACTTCGTGCCCGCCGGCATTCAATTGCGTACCCGGATGGGAAGAATGCGGTTGTCAAGCCGGTCGCTACTTGTTCCTCCCCACAGTTCATGCTAGCGGGGCGGTGGTGGGGTAACAGCGTAAATTGTTGCGTCAGGCTGCATCTCGCCCAACCGCCCAAATGCTCTGCTAAACAAGAACCATCAGAGCTCCTGCGATTTTTCGTGGACCCCTCCATGACTGCTTGCCCCTCAAAAATTCACTCACAACTATATCAGCTTCGTCTGATATCTCTATTTCTCCTACTATAGCACTCACATCTTTGCAACATGGCCGGCACAGTAAACCAAGAATCCTCCAACTCGGTGCTTTCGCAGCCCGCTGGCTCGGCTGCTCCAGACGGTGCTGGCATCATCCAGCTCGACCCCTGGCTTGAACCCTTCCGTGAGAACCTCAAGCAACGATTCTCGAAAGCTCAACAATGGATCGATACCATCAACAAAACAGAAGGAGGTCTGGAGCAGTTCTCCAGAGGGTATGAGAAGATGGGCTTCACGTTCGGCCCAAACGGCGATATCACATACAGAGAATGGGCACCCGGTGCTCGCGAGGCATCCTTGATCGGTGACTTTAACAATTGGGATCGTGGTGCCATTCCCATGCGGAGAAACGACTTTGGTGTCTGGGAAATTGTCATCCCAGGAAACAACGGCACTCCTTCGATCCCACACAACTCCAAGCTCAAGATCTCCATGGTTACAGGCTCCGGCGAACGTATCGAGAGACTGCCTGCCTGGATCAAGTATGTCACTCAGGATCTTTCTGTCTCTCCCGTCTACGATGCCCGTCTATGGAACCCTCCCGAGCACGAGAGGTATAAATTCAAGAATCCTCGCCCTCCCTACCCCGAGAGTGTCCGCATCTACGAAGCCCACGTTGGCATCTCCTCTCCCGAGCCCAGAGTGGCCAGTTATAAAGAGTTTACCAAGAACATGCTACCCCGGATAAAGTATCTGGGCTACAATGTTATCCAGCTGATGGCTGTCATGGAGCATGCCTACTACGCCAGCTTTGGCTACCAGATCAACAACTTCTTCGCAGCGAGCTCCAGATACGGCACCCCCGAAGACTTGAAAGAGCTCATCGATACCGCCCACGGGCTAGGCATCACTGTCCTGCTGGACGTCGTACATTCCCACGCCAGCAAGAACACATTGGACGGTCTCAACATGTTTGATGGCACAGACCACCTGTATTTCCACGAAGGTGCCAAGGGTCGTCATGAGCTATGGGACAGCCGTCTCTTCAATTACGGCAGCCATGAGGTCCTTCGCTTCTTACTCTCAAATCTGAGATTCTGGATGGAGGAGTATCAATTCGATGGTTTCCGCTTCGATGGTGTTACATCCATGCTTTATCAACACCATGGTATCGGTACAGGTTTCTCCGGCGGATACCATGAGTACTTTGGCCCTTCTGTGGATGAGGACGGCGTTGTCTATCTGATGATCGCCAACGAGTTGCTGCACACACTCTACCCCAAGGCCATTACCATTGCCGAGGACGTTTCAGGCATGCCTGGCCTGTGTGTCAAGCTATCTCTTGGTGGCGTTGGTTTTGATTACCGCTTGGCCATGGCTGTCCCTGACATGTACATCAAGTTGCTCAAGGAAAAGTCTGACGATGAATGGGACCTGGCAAACATCGCCTTTACCCTCATCAATCGTCGTCATGGCGAGAAGACGATCGCTTACGCTGAGTCTCACGATCAAGCATTGGTTGGTGATAAGAGTCTCATGATGTGGCTTGCCGATGCCCAGATGTACACCAACATGTCAGATCTCACCGAGTTGACGCCGGTCATCGAGCGTGCCATGTCCCTGCACAAGATGATCCGCCTACTCACCCATTCGCTCGGTGGCGAAGGTTACCTCAATTTTGAAGGAAACGAGTTCGGTCACCCAGAGTGGCTTGACTTCCCCCGAGAGGGCAACAACAACTCTTTCCACTATGCTCGGCGTCAGTTCAACCTGCCCGACGACAATCTGTTAAGGTACAGATATCTCAACGAGTTCGACCGCGCCATGAACCTTTCTGAGGAGAAGTTTGGCTGGCTTCACACACCGCAAGCCTATGTATCACTCAAAAATGACGCTGATAAGGTTCTGGCCTTTGAGCGCGCCGGCCTGCTCTTCATTTTCAACTTCCACCCCACCAACAGCTACACCGACTACCGCATAGGCGTAGACACACCAGGCACCTACAAAATCGCCCTCGACTCCGACCGAAAGGAGTTTGGCGGCTTTGAAAGGAACGAGCGAAGCACTCGTTTCCACACAGAGCCCTTGGCCTGGAACAACCGCGCCAACTGTCTCCATGCCTACCTTCCTACTCGCAGCGTCATCGTTCTAGCATTGGAGAACCTCGTTGATGCATAAGTTCGTCGTGGTTGATGGTTAATGGGAATCAAATCGGCCGATGTGTGGGCCGGTCAAAAATCACCATGAATGTATGAGTGGCGGCCAAAGGCCCTGCAAGAGAGGATGGATGGGGACTCCAGGCCGGGAAAATAGATCTAATCACTCCGGACTTACACGCAAGGCGTTAGGGATGGGCTTCAGGTGGGAAGGAGATTTCATAGGACCATGCAATTTGAGATACATGGCGAAGCACACACCGCAAAATCATGCACTGCGGCCTTTTCAATGTTCTACTCTTAACGTATACCTATGTTCGCCCAATACATGAGATGAGATACCAGGTACCCTTTTTGTTGTTGTACAGACTAGATATACTGGCCCCAGGATCTCCTGCTATTCGAACAGAACAGAACAGAACAGAGAGGGGAGAAAATTCTTAATCACAATCGAATAGTCTCACTGGCTCTAGCTTAGCTCTCGTCTCTGACTGGAGTCGAGGTCGAGGTCGAGGTCGAGCCGAGATGGCAAGAAGCGTCTTTTCCATTGCATTTTGCTGTTTTGGCTCCTTGCTGAACGCTCGTGGTGACACCAGCTACGCTTTCTGCCGCCACCACCACCACCACCGACTCGTCGTACGAGGCATCGCAGGAAGCAGCATGGTCCGGTGTGGGAGTTGGGATGTGATGTACGTGCAGTAGTCGAACTGACGAGCCTTGAGGCCCTTGGCGTTGAAAATGGCGTGGATTACCTACCACAACTTCCCGCCGACCCATCGATCCTTCGCCCGTTCCTCTCTTGCCAGCCTCACTAGCTGCGCCAGTCCACCTCCGCCTGCCGCGACGCCCAGTCCGGGCACCAGATCGGCTTCCTCGGCGCGCTTTCCCCGCGCCTTCCCCAAAAGCCAGTCGGCCACCGTCACCACCCTGCTCGTCCGGTCGTAGCCGCTGTCCTCGTCCGCGTGCTCGATCGTGTGGCTTGCGACGCGGCCCTTGGCGTCGAACGTGAAGATGAAGAGGCCGCTGAACTGGTTGTCGTTGTTGGTGCTGAGGCGCTGGCTGCCGCCGAGGAGAGTTGAGAGGGAGGCGTTGGTGTCGTGCGCGGAAGTCGAGGCTGATGCCGCGGGGGTGGATGTGTGGCCGTTCGTTTTGGCTTCGGTCACCCACCGCACGACGAGCTTCTCTTCCCCAGCATCTCCGTCCAAGTCTCGTGTCGCATCGGCGCCGTAGCCTGTGCGTACCATCTTCTCGCTCACGATGCGTAGTTTGACATTGCCAACCAAGGGCACGGTGCCCCATGCGACCGGTGCGGTGAAGAGGGCGGCACGGTATGCAACCCGCCCTTTTACGACGGGCAGGTGGGGGTGTGTCGAGGGGAAGAGGTGGAGGGTGACGCTTGGGGAGATGATGGAAGGTGGAAGCGGTACGGTGAGTATGTTAGGGAGCAATGGCGAAAGGGTACGAAGCGTGCGACCTAGAGCGAGAGTACGCTCGGACGGAGGTGGGTGGTCTGAGTTGGTGCTGTCGGGCCCGTGGTTTTCGGAGAGAACGGAGGAGCTCGGCGACTGGCGCGGCGCAGACGAAGTGAACCACAACTCATGGAGAGGCTCTGGACGCACCTGAGCCAGAGCGCGGCTTGGTGGGTTAGATCGTGGGGAGGGAGGAATGTGTGATGGTCGCCATGACTGCGATTGCAGTGTTCGGCTGAGAGTGGTTCGAGCGACTGATGGCGCGGGGAGCTTGCGCATGGGTACGCTGGTCATCTAGGCGGCTCGTGCATAGTTTTATGGGCTGTTGACACACACACTACTAAACGGAAATCAACGGCAACAAGGATTCAAACTGGTAGAAATGTATTCCCTTGCTCAAACGCAGCTGCGCAGGTGACGAGAAACTTTGGGGCAAGTTTAGGCGGGGTGATGTCATTAACTCCAGCTATCTCCTGGGAAGCTTTGCAGTTGCTTCAACGACCTGAGTTCTTTCGTTCTTCGTCTCTACCTTCTTTGCATTATTACATCATGCTCAGATGTCGGTCACCGAATCTGCACCTCGCTATGGTCGAGACCCCGTTTCAATATCTGTGGCCACCGTTGTTCCCGAGATGTCGGACCCACCGGCCCTTCATTAGGCAACAAGGCAGCAAGAGTGGAGCATTTATTTACACAACTCCACCACTTGCAGAAATGTCCGTCTTCTCGACAGCTGAGCCAACCAAGGTTTGTGAGTCTCTAGTTACTAAGCTGCCTCATCCTCAGAGATTTTACCCATCGTACGTGAGTCTCGCGCCATTCCGCCGAATTGCGAATGCTTTCGTTGCCTCGAATACTGAACACGACGAATCCTAGGACGAAGTCAGGCACGATGAATAGCTTGAATATGCAGCTACGGTTTCAGCTACAAGGATAAGTTGTTATCTCAAAAGTACTGCTTGCTGTTCCTCAAGCAAGAGATCGCATAGAGAAACCCCCTCTGGTCACGACAATGGTTCAACTCTATTCTTGTAGGCTGCTGGTCAGCTCTGACAGCCGAGTCACAGACGCATGAGTACCTCTGAAAAATTGCTGAGTACCTCGGAAACACTACATCCAATTCCAGCCATACCTTGGGGCATTGGTGCCCTACTTGAGCATCTCCTCGTTCTCCTTGTCTTTGTCAATCTTTCGCTCAGGCTTGCAGCTCGTTGGAAGTGCCTCGCCATAACCAAGCACGACAGAAGCGTTTCTAATTGAGGGTCGTATGAGGAGGGGAGGATAGTCGGGACAAGGTTCACGATGGGAACAAAGAAAGCAGTAAACAGGTTGGGTATCTATCCCTCCAGGGGCCTAGATAGATCTCTCCTTCCTTCAGACCACTCAATACTACCAGTTCCACCTCCCCCTTTTCTGTATGCTGCCTATTCAGACCAAGTTTATCCAAATGATCTAGAGGTAGATGTGGTATTGCTAGAAGTAGACTAGCTCAGTTCAAGGCTTGGCAACGGGCGGACTCGCTCGCGCAAGAGAGGCGACGCAGCATTCTCCTCCTGACAAAGCGCATCATCTGTTAAGGAGGCTTCGGTAGCAAGACCGAAGTTGAATTCAACAGCTGGTTCGATACGAGATAGCACTTATTCACCACATTACCAATCCAACACCAGCTACCCTGCGGAGATTGACGAGGCGAGCCCGCCTTTCCCCATGCCTATCACCATGTGGCGACTCGTTAGCGAGAACGACTCCCCAGAGAAGGCACAGCTCTGGTCTCGGCCGGCGCAATACCATACTAACGGCGCAGGTCCATGGACTGACTGTATGCCAGAAGTCTTATCAAGTTGCTGCCAAGCGTGGGAGATGTCCACCTCTGTTCCTCATTGGGCCGCAAGCCACGTTATCTACTGGCCGCTACCTTGGATATGCATAGCTCTCGCATAGCTTTCTTGGCTGACCGTAAAGTCGGTGGCACGGCAGCAACCATGTGGTATCGGACGCATAAGTGCGTGAGCCAGAGTGGGCAGCTCGGAGAGCCGCTTAGCCGGTGGAACGACCGTGGTGATATAAAGACAGGTGCAGAGGAGCTTCATACCGGTACAGTCTCCAAGCAGATAACATGCGTTCGATTAGCCTCCTTCTGCTCGGTGCTGGCTTTGCTGTCGGCACTGCCCTTCCGCCACTCGGCTACGAGCGCAAGCTCCTGAGTGAGATTATCGACAAGCGGCAGTCCGGGGGTGGGTGCTTGGGAGGCGATGCCCCTTCTGTGGAGGCACCCAAGTCAAACGTATGGGCTCCGATCACCCCAGAGGAGAACCTGGCTGTTTGGAACCTGCTACATGACGAAGCCACGGGCCTGAACTTGACGCATCCAGATGACGCCGTGCTTACAGACAACTATGTCTTTTGGATTGACACATTGCACACCAACAAGACTGATGTGCTCCCGTATCTGGACGGAGATGGGCCTTTGCCACCAAAGTACGCCCGTGTAATCATCTTTGAGGGCGGCAAGGACGAGCCGGGCAGCCAGGAATACATGGTTGGACCACTTCCAGTCAGTGATGAGACGTCCGTGGAACCACTGGACTATGTCTACAATGGTGGCACCGGCGGTTTTGTGCCGTACAACGCCCGCTATCACGACACGCCAAAGAACGCTGCCGTTGAGCCTCTAGTGGTCGAGATCATGACCAACATCTCGGACATTACGCAAGCTCTATTCCAGGGAGCGGCCTACTACGGCAGCGCCGACGAGCGGACAAATCTATCACAGTCGGTTCCCACGCCCCTCTCGTTCGACGGCAGCCAGGCCATGCGCATCATCCTCTGGCGCTTCCCCGGCACAGCCTCGTACCTGACTCCACTCGATTTTTACACCATCCTCGATTGTCCCGGCACCGACCCCGCGCACTACAAGCTGCGCGGCTTCGTGACCAACGAAAAGTTCTACGCCACCGAAACCGAGCTGCGTGCCGCCTTCGACGCCGGCGAGCTCGCCCAGGAATTCGACCAGACCACCGACACGGACTGGGCGATCGTCGACTACAAGCCGGAGCTCGGCGTGCGCGAGCTGGAAGACCAGTTCGCGCCGTCGAGCATCGAGATCGGCGGCAAGCGCTACAAGGTCGACGTCGAGCAGCGCTATGTCGAGTACATGGGCTGGTCCTTCTACCTGAGCTACACCCGCACCCTGGGCATCATGTTCTACGACATCAAATTCAAGGGCGAGCGCATCCTGTACGAGCTCTCGCTGCAGGAGGCCTTGGCGCAGTACGCGGGCTTCCAGCCCAAGGCCGCGGGCACCACGTACCACGACACGTACTACTCGCTGGGCACCGACATGTATCCGCTCGTCGAGGGCTTTGATTGTTCCTTTGGCTCGACGTTCCTCAATGTGAGCTACCATTCCGGCAACTCGACGACGGTCAATCCCAATGCGATCTGTATCTTCGAGCAGGACTCGGGCTATCCGCTTTCGCGACATTTGTATGGCGGTGGCAACGGCAGTTACGGCTTCTCGAGGCTAGGTGTTACGAAGGGTGCGGCACTCATCACCCGTGCTATTGCGACTATTGGAAACGTAGGTCCTATCCTTCCCCCTTCACCGCTCCTGTGTAGTCTATGTGATTGGATTGAGATTCCAAACTTTGCTGTCGTCATGTCATCAATGACTAGGCTTTGGTCACCAGTATCAACTCCGCAATTGTTTCAAACGTCTGCTGACGCCCATTCTCCCTTCAGTACGACTACATGTTCGACTACGCCTTCCACCAAGACGGCTCCCTAGAAGTCACTGTGCGCGCCTCCGGCTACCTACAGTCCTCCTTCTACTACCCCGGCCAAAACAAGTACGGCCCGCGCATCCAGCAAGCCACGCAGGGCTCCCTGCACGACCACATTCTCAACTATAAAGCCGATTTCGACGTTGTAGGCACCGCCAACAGCTTCCAGATCAGCGACCTCGTCGTTGTCAACCAAACACAGCCCTGGTTCCCCGAGCTCGGCGAGTTCGAGCAGATGGAGCTTGACGTGCATAATCTCGAGACTGAGGCGCAGTTCAACTGGGCGCCGAACAATGAAGCCATGTATTGCGTTACGTCTGCGGAGGAGACTAATGAGTGGGGCCAGCCGCGCGGTTACCGTATCTTGCCAGGCCGCTCGAACCTGCATTTGACGCCGCTAAAGTCACCGTTTTCGACTCGGAACGCTGAGTTCGCTAAGACACATCTGGCGGTGACGCGCCAGAAGGATACGGAGCCGTGGAGCAATAGCGTGATGAACGTGAATCTGCCGGCGAAGCCGCAGCAAGATTTTGCGGCGTTCTTTGATGGCGAGAGCGTCGACGGCGAGGATCTGGTCGTCTGGTTCAACTTGGGGATGCATCACTTTACGAGATCTGAAGGTAAGTGTTAGCCACCTGTCGCTGTGATGTTGTTACTTTACCGTTGCTGCGACCCCCGGAGAAACAACTATTGACGCACAAGCAGATATTCCCGTCACGCTCTTCACCGAGGCATATTCGAATATTGTGTTCGCGCCGCAAAACTTCTTCGATCGGGCGCAGGATGGAGATTTGCTGAACAGACGCTACATCACCGTAGATGCTGAGACCGGAGAGTTGGAGTATGATGCGTACAACGTCTCGTTGCCGAGCTGTCCTTTGAGTCTTGAGGAGCCGGTACTGGCCGTGTTGCCACAGGGCGAGCTATGATCGGTCAGGAGACAGACTGGCAAGGATTGCAGGGTCATGCTGTGGGCGAGCCGTGCGTGACCTTGACGAGAAACAATGACGAGCTATCGTGCGAACTTCCGAGATAGATAGTAGCCGACGCGTAACGAATGACGATGAGCGAGTACAACAGTCCTGTTCTCAGATCGAGCTGTGGCGCCGGCACGGCGTGTGTTCGAGCAGCTCCATCTGTCTCATAATAATCATAATACGTAGAAACGGCAGTAATGGATATTAGAGCTGTCTGTAGTCCCGAACTGGTGCAAGAACGTCATTCCTGCCTGTGAAAGTATTGCCACATTGCCAAAGGCGGTGTAGGAGGAGGCTGGCAAACACGTGCAAGCTGTGTGACGCGTCATACAAAGAAGGCTGCAGCCACTGGCGGTTAGTGTAGGAGACGTCCTCTTTCAAGGAACAGACTCTCAGCACCCGTTTGTCCTGTGAAGCATGTTAGCAGTCATCAGATGGCAAACGATGAGGATCCCGGCAAATCCCGGTCTGTAGTGCAGTCACTGTGCTCTGGCGCCTGCCTCCTGATCTATCCCGCCTGCACTTTTGGAAGCAGAACCATCTTCCACCCAACAAACCACCAGCAACCATCAACACTAGTAACCATCAACACCATCAATCGTCAGTACCAGCACCATCAACAACAGTAACCATCATCTCCCTTTTGTATAGGGGATTTCCTTTCTCTCTTGACCAGATACCACGTGCCAGTGCTTGAGCTGGTGCAGTCTGCTCTCAGAAAGCAGACTGCAAATCTGGAGAACCAGGCATTCGAATGGTTGGACAGTCCATCTTCTCGGACCTCGAGGGCAGCCTCCCTGCCCTTTGAGGATGGAGTATCCTCTCCGAGAAGAAGGTCGGGTGCCCCACAACTGCGGCCCTGCCTGCTGCTGGGGCCTCTTCTAGATCATCATCGTCGTGGAAGCTTGGGTTCTCCCAGATCAATCAGGAAGTATGCTGACTCTCTCTCAGGTGCGTTCGACAGACGTAATCGTCCCGTTGGCTTCTCTCACACTCATCCTCGCCTCCACATTCTCCATCTACCGACAAGCCAAGTACCAACTCGACTCTATGAAGAAGTATCCCCGGAGCTTCTCCCGGAAATATGTGGACCGAGCTGGCACGTCGCCAATCTGGTTCACTATGCCACAAATGAACCCCGATTTCTAGCTTCGGCAGGGACAGTAGCAAAATCCCCCGAGTGAAACAAGCCAATATCCTTGAATCACAGTCATCCAGAACAACCAAGTTCCGGGTGAAAGAGCTGGGTCCATCGCTCGGATGCGGGCTGCATGATCACCAGTCCCGGTCGAGCTAGACCAAAGATTGTTGCCAGGTCTATACTCTTGGACAGACTTCTGATGGACATCATCAAGTCTTATGTTTTGTAGACTTTGTCGATTCCCATCGAAAGCTTCGAGTTGAATATCGCCAGAGAGCGCTACGGAGGCGATTGCCTCAACGAGCTTCGGCACCTGGGCTCTCTATGCTTGACTCAAGCATTACTCTTGCGAGAAGAATATTCTTGCATATTTGCAGCATTTCCTGGTTGTCCTTCGAGAGAAATGGCATAGCTCGGCAACTGGTGTTGACCGAGCTGTCATCGTCACGCATCTCTCTGGAGGCATGTTGACGCCCGGGCTCATATTGACCGAGCTATCAACGCCTTGGGTCTCCCGAAGAAACTTGGGTCACCGCAGCCGTGTTGACCGTGCTGTCAACATCTCATTCCTCCTTTGGAGTTATTACGAATACCGAGTAAGAGCTTCGAGCCTCGATAGTTTCTCAGTGGATTTGGTGAGATTGAGCTAGTTGCGTTTACCAGTCTCATTGATGACCGCCCAAACAGCCTTCTCAAGTTCGGCGAGAAAGCTTACGGGTCTGCTTCCGAGCCCCTGAAGAATGCAGCCTTGTCGGCCACGCAAGGCTGAACTTTCTTTCTACAGCACATACCAGTGCATGAATCAAAGCCTTTCGATTATCGCGAGGCTCTTCGAGGCTTTCACCACATCACTGATCGGTCCTGTGGCTGGCTATGGCTGGTGCCAAGAGAGACATCATAGCCATGCTTACCTTCATGAAGTACCGTACCCAGACAGTGCATCAACAGTCATGTTCCAAGTGCCGTCATCCTGGACGCCTCTTTCGCAATGCCACTGTGCTCTTTGAGCTCATGGCTAGGACGAGCCATGACGCAAGGAAAGACCTGCCACAAGACTGTCACATCAAGGTCGCAGGATCTGGCTGTGTTGACGCTTCGTCGCTTAGTCTCGCTCCCAGGCAGTTTGGCGAGAAAGGCGAGTCCTTTGCCACCTGGACAGGGGTAACGATGTACGGCTTCGACGATTCGAACCGATTACTTGGACGTCAGCAGTGGCAGTAGAACGCTGCCTGAGATCGAGCGTGAACCTAGGTACCCATGAGCCCGCGACAGCTTTGCGGGTGCGAGGATACTCGCCACAAAGTTCCTGCCGCGGTTCCAATGCAGCGCGATGTTCCCGCACAGTTCATCATCAGCTTTGACATCTCCAACTTGATCGGAATGGCTTGCCGTGCTCTGCACCTGAACCTTGTCAGTGCCTGTGTGTGCTTCTACGCTGCCAAGTCTGTGGCTCCGCTCTGCTCTGCGGTCTTGACATTAGCAGTGTCCTTGACTCCGCCGGTGAGTTGGCTACCGCTGAGCGGAGCGAGGTGGACGTTGAGTCTCAGGCGGGTCTAGATCTCAGGCGGGTCTAGAGGTTGCTACTCGGTGCCTTCCACCACCTTCTTGCTCCCACCACCACAATAGATGCCACGACCGCACATGGAAGGGTAGTGTCTGCATCTGCTCAACCCGAGCCATATCAGGCATGCACCGCTTGTGACAAAGTTGCACGAATGCACCGCGGCCCAGGCAGAAAGCCGTATTTCGACTTTAAACTTTGCCGCTTGACAGCGAAGCATCGTCGCCGGCCATAAGAAGTGACGTAGAGTAAGCTGATATCGGCTAATACACTCAAAACGGCTTCTTCTGCCCAAATCGAGCCGCACCAGACCTTGCTCAACGGCTCAGACGGACAACCATACAGTTCTGACAAAGAAGCTGCGAGAGATCCCATATTTTGCAAACCTCATGGTCTCTTGGTGTCGGCAGATACTGGCGCTGAGCCATGGCCCTGAGGAGCTATCTACCAGGAACAAAGCAACCGGGCCGTCTTAGTAGCGCAACAAGGGTTGTGATGGTACAACACAAACCAGCTTTGGCAGTTCCATGAGTAAGACTAGCATAACTTGCTACTTCTGTTGGCTTGTTCTCTGAGATGAACATCCTCTCGACAGTTCTCATACTGGCCTTGCAACATCTTTCGCAGTCATGAGTCGCCCCACATGGGAGGAGCAGCTCAAGTTCCTGCTAGTTTGTGTGAGGTATTCGAACCATGGTAAAATCGACTTTGGCGCCGTGGCCAAGGAATGTGGTGTCGTGAGTAGGGGAGCAGCGTGAGTTCATTCCTTCTCGTGGCTGGCGGTGAGCTCACAGAGGCAGATCCAAACGATATGGCCGCCTCTTGCGCAACAGTGGCATTCTTGCTGCTCGTGTTCCTGCACCTTTACCTGGCGAAAAGCGCGCATCGAAGGCTGCAATAGCCAGAGCTCCTGAAGCAAAACCGCGGAAGCCTGAAGGCGACCAGAAAGACTCGGCTGCGGTCGACGGAAATGGCTGCCCTTTTCTGAAACGCGAATCTGGCATTAAGCAGGAACTTGATAATGGCTGGTCGCTTCGACTGGGTGACGTGCCTTTGCCTACTTTTCAAGGGCAGCGGACTCAAGGCCACCATTGGTTGTCTGAGCATCAGTACCAGCACCGGAACAATCTCGGACCTGATGCCGCACCATCCAATATGCAGCATGCATCAAGTCCTGGCTCACTCGAGGCCAATGAGCCGGTGCCCGTCATCAAACTCGAAGACGAAGCTGATATCCAGGCGCTCTCAAATACGGCATCTGCATCAGACGCCTCGAGCGGCGAAGATGATAAGCTGTTTGAAGAATTTTGTACCACGGAGCTCTTTCAGAATCCACCTAGCGCCGAGCCTCCAACGTCCTATGAAGCGCATTGCCCTCGGGCAGGCCATTCTGTTTGTAAGGACGTCACAGTCTCTTGATCTACCTCACACTCTGGCTCCCTTTGGCCGAGAAGGCTCCCATCGCCGTTTCACGCCCGGGGGGCAGCGGCGACAGTGCCAGAGTAGAATTCCGATTGCGCTTTGGCCAGGGGGCTCGTTGATGCTCAGCATCTTCATTCGAGATTAGCACCGTTAACGATTGACTCGGACCACGGCTGATAGAGAAGGTACATGGTAAGATCCCTCCGTGTTGTGGTAGGAGTGTGCTGACAGGTTCCAGGCATAGAGCAGGCATGGTCACAACTAATATGATCAGCGTTGTCGATCCCAAGACCCTGGCTATTGATTGCTCACCTTGATATAACCCAATTGTCGTACTCCAGTTGCAGATTGTCGGCTCTATTGTACTGCTGAGCCAGCGAAAGCGCGAGTCCCTCGTGAACGCGATCTGTGGACAGGGGGGAAGAACGAGAAGGAGCGAAGTACCGTGCCAAGCCCATCCAGGGGAATGCAGCCTCGTCCCCCATAACACCTCCCGGTGCGTTCAGGAGAGCATCTGTCAGGTCAGACGATGCTATACCATCTGATAACCATCCCCTGACTTGCTACTGGCACCCTCCGTCAGTATCCGGCGGTGCTTCACCCAGCTTCCACCGGATTACTGTGCTGGATTCACACGCCGTTCGAGTCAATAGCTGAGACCAGTCACGGCTTCTGCGGCCTATTCTCTCATTGATCTGACTTTGCTCTCCAGCGGTTTCTCTCCGACAGCCGATACATTAAGAGATTGACTTGTCACTGTCGAACACCGATCCGTCATTGTCAAACAATTCCCGTTGAGCCCCCTTGCACCACACACAGCTCCCTACAACACCATCCTACATTCCTTTGAGCTCCCCGACCTGCGCCTCCAAAAGAGTGGATACCCGGCAATCTCTGCCAGCGTGAATGAATTCCTGACGTGTGGCCTCGATCACATGTTACTGGCTGACCCTGACGACAATAGGCGACACTTTGCCGTGCAGTGAAGGCGTATGACAGATCTTCGACTGCCCCCGCCTACAAAAGATCCCATCTTGCAAGTAGATCTTTCCTCCTGCCAACACTTGTCGCTGACTTTGAACTCAGTCGACTGATCTGTCGTTGGATTCCCATTCGAAATTCCTTGCGAAGACTGAGCTTGCTCGGTTGACAACCGCCAAGCTGCCACAATGCCTGCGACTCCGGGCGATGAAGGCAAAGCCAAGCGTAACCTGGTTCGCTGGGATGGTAAGGCGATCACTTGTTGTCTCGCAGTATCCAGACAAGTACTGATAATCATTGCAGATGACAAGGACAAGCAACTCCTCCTCTGCATGCAGTATGCTTGCAACAAGGCCGGCATCCGCATTCCTTGTAAGTTTCCTCCATCCACCCCAATCATACTGCTCAACAATGTGCGACTTCGCGCAGGGATTCTCAGTCGAATAGAGCACGTGTGGAAGAACATCGCCTTAGGTCCCGTCACATTCTCGTTACAGCTGCTGATCTTATTGCAGGGGACTCTGTCGCTAAGCAGATGGGTGACAAGTTCTCTGGTGGCGCTTGTGTCCAGCACCTGGCCAAATTGCGCAACCGCATGGCTGAGGAGAACATCCCCGTTCCCCCACCTCTGCCCCGCGGTCTAGTCACCTCCACTCCGTCTCGAGTCTATGCCAAGCGTGCGGCCGATGAGATGGACCTTCCTGACATTGAGCCTCTCAACCGCGCTGATGATTCTTCCAAGCCTGCCACCAAGAAGCGCAAGGCCACTAAGAAGGACGCTGCTGTCAAGGAGGAGTCTGACCATGAGAACATCCCCGACCTCTATGACTCTGATGCCGATTATGGTGCGACGCCCACGAAGGCTGCCAAGAACAAGCCAAAGAAGGGCGGCAACACCAAGAAGAACACTTGCCGCAAGTCGATCGCTGAGCCAGCTGATGAGATGTCTGAGCCTACCACACCCACCTCTGCCACCCGTACTCGTGGTATTCGAGTCAACTATGCGCAGTTTGACAACCCTCTAGGCGAAGATGAGGCCGAGGATGTCAAGCCCACTATTAACGATGAGGATGAGCCTGCAAGTGAAGCTGAAGCCAACGTGGCGAACACTGCTGGTGCTGTCGAAGAAGATGTCAAGGATGAGGAAGCTGCTGTCGCCTTCGACGAGCCCGAGACCGTCAACCCCAAAGCTACCGTCAAGCGCACTGTTCCTCAGCAGGTCACCCCCATTCTGACTCCTGCATCTGGCCCCAACGAGCAGCACGCTGACACTGACGAGCTCCTGCGTCGCACCCACACCACTCACAACCCGACCCTGTTCAATGTAAGTAGTTGCTGCATGGTGTCTGCAATTGTGCTAACTGTTGAACAGTTCCAGGACATGGGCAACAACCAGACCATCGCTGGCTGGGCTCCGCAGTATGGTGGTTACAACGCTCCTGTCAACTCTTTCGCCGGTTACAACATGAATCAGGCTCAAGACCAGAATCGATTCGCCAGCAACAATGGTCCCTCGGGTTTCATGTGGGGTACGGGTCAGGGCTTGTTTCAGAACAACTTTGAGAACAACCCGGCTTGGCTCAACAGCTCCTTCCAAGACACCCACGGTCTCCATTCTACGCCCACTAGCATGGGCAGAAATACCAGTTTGACTCTTACCAGCCCATTCGGAGTCAAGGACCCCATGAGCACTAATGTGGACGATCTCATGACTGCGTTCGACCCAACTGCTGACCACTCGACTTCCGCCACACGCACCAACTCGAAGGAGTCGATCGAGTATCAGGACTCTCTCAAGGGCTTCGATAGCCTGACGAGCTATGGTGGTGGTGAGGAACTCGACATGTCGAGCTTTGGTGCCGGCCGCTTTGATGACGACAACGAGATGCTGAGCTTCCTCGACTTCGATGCGGAGGATGCGTCTTAATGGCCAGGGCCCCGGTCCCCTACGCAGTAAGAAGCAACGCTCCAACCGTTACGGTAAAACTGACTTCGCAGGACCAGCAGACCAAGATTTGCAAGACAGTACGGCTGATACTTGCCCATGACCCAACGATGAACACGAAAAGTTGACTTGGCTACTGAAACCGACCGCCAGTCTTCACAAATCGGACTTTTGTGATCTACCCAAGCAGAGATGAAAGCGTCAGACCACAAGCGGGAGTTCGATGCAGAGAACGGTGCCGCAGCGTACCTGGATTAGCTTAAAAAACGAGAAAACACACGAGAAAACACAGTTACGGAAGGAATGCAGGTGGAATGAAAGCTGCCATACTGGAGAGTGCTAACGAGCTTGGGCAACTGAGTACACTCTTGGGCAACAGCCAGACAGCCCATGAAGCTAGTTGCACGTTAGCACAACAGCAGACAGATAGCATAATGGCATTGGGCACGGGCGATGAAGCATCGTTAGCCCTCAGACAACCTCAAGGAACCAGATCCCGGTTCCTCGCCCATATTCAAGAGTGACGGTAGTATTATTTCTCACATTTTCTTACAGACAAGGTCAGGCAGTAGATGTGAAGTGAAGACGCAGAGGAGAAAGGAGAGATGAGAGATGAAGTCCAGGCAATAGATCCACTCCCCGCGGACACCTTACCTAATGTGAATTAGCGCGGTTCTGGAGGTTTCTGTGGTTTCGGTCGCGGCTGCCCGTCGAATCTCCAAAAGTTTTTTGCTTGCACCTTCAATCCCATCCGCACCCTCCACTCCCCGAAGTGCTGTTCATCATCTATCTCCCCATCCTGCACACTCTCATCGTCTCCTTCACGGCTTGTAATTATTAACTTCTCTCTCTGTCAAAGCACTGTTTGCCCAGCATGCAGCGAGCTCTGTCCTCCGCCGTGCGCTCCTCCCTCAATACCTCTTCCCCATACTCCAAGACTGCCGGCCGGAGTTTACAGCAACTGCGCTTTGCCCATAAGGAGCTCAAGTTTGGTGTCGAGGGTCGCGCACAGCTTCTCAAGGGAGTTGAGACTCTCGCCAAAGCTGTTTCTACCACCCTCGGTCCCAAAGGTCGCAATGTCCTGATAGAATCGAGCTATGGCTCCCCCAAGATCACAAAAGGTATATTCGTCGCATTTACCTTGCAACGCATCTAACATCCATAGATGGTGTCACTGTCGCAAAGGCCATCACGCTTCAAGACCGCTTTGAGAACCTTGGCGCCCGCCTGATCCAGGATGTCGCCTCCAAGACCAACGAGGTTGCTGGTGACGGCACCACGACTGCAACTGTCCTCGCCTCCGCCATCTTCTCCGAGACCGTCAAGAACGTCGCTGCTGGCTGCAACCCTATGGATCTGAGAAGAGGAACTCAGGCTGCCGTTGAGGCGGTCGTTGACTTCCTGCAGAAGAACAAGAAGGACATTACAACCTCGGCCGAGATCGCCCAAGTCGCCACCATCTCGGCAAACGGCGATACTCACGTTGGCAACCTCATCTCCAATGCCATGGAGAAGGTTGGCAAGGAGGGTGTTATCACTGTCAAGGAGGGCAAGACCATTGAGGATGAGCTAGAGGTCACCGAGGGTATGCGCTTCGACCGCGGTTTCACCTCGCCCTACTTCATCACCGATACCAAGTCGCAAAAGATTGAGTTCGAGAAGCCTCTCATCCTGCTTTCGGAGAAGAAGATCTCGGCCGTTCAAGACATTATCCCCGCTCTCGAAGCCTCGACTCAGCTGCGCCGTCCTCTGGTCATTATCGCCGAGGACATCGATGGCGAGGCTCTAGCCGTCTGCATCCTGAACAAGCTCCGCGGCCAGCTCCAGGTTGCCGCCGTCAAGGCGCCCGGCTTCGGTGACAACCGCAAGTCCATCCTCGGCGATATTGGTATCCTCACCAACGCCACCGTCTTTACCGATGAGCTCGAAATCAAGCTTGAGAAGGCTACTCCCGATATGCTTGGATCTACCGGATCCATCACCATCACCAAGGAGGACACCATCATCCTCAATGGAGAGGGTTCCAAGGACTCCATTGCCCAGCGTTGCGAGCAGATCCGTGGCGTCATGGCCGACCCGTCGACTTCCGAGTACGAGAAGGAGAAGCTGCAGGAGCGTCTTGCTAAGCTCTCCGGTGGTGTTGCCGTCATCAAGGTTGGTGGTGCGTCCGAGGTTGAGGTCGGCGAGAAGAAGGACCGCGTTGTTGACGCTTTGAACGCTACTCGTGCTGCTGTTGAGGAGGGTATCCTGCCCGGTGGTGGCACTGCTCTCATCAAGGCCGCTGCTTCTGCCCTTGGCGATGTCAAGCCTGCCAACTTTGATCAATCTCTTGGTGTTTCGATCGTCAAGAACGCCATCCAGCGTCCTGCTCGCCGCATTGTCGAGAACGCCGGCCTTGAGGGCTCCGTCATTGTCGGCAAGCTTATGGATGAGTTTGGCAAAGACTTCACCAAGGGTTACGATTCCAGCAAGGGCGAGTACGTTGATATGCTGCAGGCCGGTATTGTCGATCCACTCAAGGTTGTGCGGACCGCATTGGTGGATGCTTCTGGTGTTTCGTCGCTCCTCGGTACCACTGAGGTTGCTATCGTAGAGGCTCCTGAGGAGAAGCCTGCCGGCCCGCCTGGTGGAATGGGTGGAATGGGTAAGTCTACTTCCCAGTCTCCGGTTCTGAATACATGCTAACGATCTCAGGTGGTATGGGCGGTTCGTCAACGTTCTGATCCTGTGCTCTGTTGCTCGCTGACATCTTTTTAGGAATGGGAGGAATGATGTAAAGCTTTCCTAACAGACTGCTTAAAGCGTTGAAGCGGCATCGCTCGGTCTCCCAGCACCAGACCCGATACCCGCGTTCGACCTTTCGACTTCCAGTTTCCCAACCTCATCCTACGACCCAGTCGCCCTCTACGATACCCAGCATCTTCGACTACTTCAGCCCAGCGTTGTGTTATATGTACATCATCTCCACTCATCCATTCAACTTCGACATTGTGTTTGTGCTTGTCTTTGATCATATCCAAAAGCATGGCGGAGGGGAAGGGCGTTGGCTAGAAGATAGATTGGCTGGGCATGTGCTGAGTTGGGGATGTAGCTGTGGTATCAGCGGATGGGGAACGGTGGTCGAGGAGTGCGAGAGCTTTGTGTACCATATTCAATCGTACAGAGGATCCAGATAGCTGGAAGAGGTGTAATGATGGATGGCTTGACCTGATCTTCATGTTCTGAATGCCTCCGAGAGGTGACATCTCCTGGTCCGTTAGGGAGAAGTCGAACCTCACGCTCCCGGGCTTCTTTTTACTATTTTACTCTCCCCGACTCCAAAATTGTTGCCAAGATTTCGCCATATTCGAACGACTGGCTGTCTTAACTTTTAGCAAGCGCCTCGTGAAACCGCACACACACCTGCTGAGCGATTTCAAGAAGGTGCCAAAACCCCCAGGAATAAGAGGACATGGTGGGTGAAGCTGCGTCCGACGGGGATGCAGGCTGCGGCACAGCAGAGAGATGCTACCAAGGATCATTACATAGCTGGCAAGCTCTGATGTCGAACCCTGCTTTTACCACCGAGCAGAAGTCTGTGAAGGAGGAAGAAGGAGGAGACGGTGAAGTAGTGGATAGAGACTATCAAGTGCCGCCATCATAGCGAACCCTAATGTTGAAACCTGCTCCCAGCACTGAATAGGAGTCTATCAAGATGGATGAGGAGGAGGAGGAGCAGCAGCAGTCAAAGCTAGCTGGTTCCATGGCTGTGACTACATCTGACTTTCGCGTTTGCGGTGTTGGGATGAAGGCCGGCGGAAGAGCAGTAGAGAGGGTCGTGGACATTAGGTACCGACAAGGATAATAGGTAGAAGCTGTGTGTTTATGTATGCCGGAGGAGGAGAGGGAGAGGTAATTGTTCTCTCGACTGAAATCCTCCTCCGACGACGACGACGACGGGCGATCGACTTCACTGGCGCGGCAACGGCCTTCTCCACAACCTCTCCTCCACCCCCACGTAGTCCTCCTGAGCTCCGCCTCCGTTGGCTGACGTTTGAGAGACAAGCGCTACAACATGCTCTGTTGGTCGTGGCGGCCCTCGTCTTGGCTATGACTCCTGGTGACAGAATCGGCGTCTTTGGCCATCTCGCCGTCTCGTCGTTGATTTGACAGCGGGTAGCTCGATATTAGAGGGTTCGCTAGAGGCGTCGTCGTCGTCGTCGTCAGTAGCTTCGAGCTTTGAGGAGTCGCTGGTGTCGAGTCAAAGCCGAGAAGAAAAAGCAGCAGCAGCAGCATCGCGGTACTTGAGATCCTTGGAGGGGCCACGCGAGGCAGGTTCACCAGGGGTCGACAAAATTGATGGGAAGGCACCTGGGTTGGCTAGAAGCTCACAATAAAGGCTCGACAAGATTCACCAGCGGGCCTCCCGGACATATACAGCAGATCACTTTTGGTAGTTGATGAAATTGACTGGCGCCCTCCTCGGACCCGCATCACGGGCTTTTGGGTGGTAGTCTGCTGTGAGTTCCTGGAGCCTTCCCGTCAATTGTGTCGACCCTCGGCGGTTCGGCCAGAGCCTTGACCGGAATTCAATCAAGAGCGTTGCTCTTGCGAAGAGGCCGCTGTAGTAGAAAAGGCTGCAGCTCAGCTCGACACGAGTCCCTGTAGAGGATAAGGCGGCCCCCAGGATGGCGTCTCTCAGGGCCAGAGCAGCAGATGTTGGACACATAAATCGGTGATCATCTTCGTGCAAGCGTCAAAGAGACTCGTGAAGACCGCTTCAAGTGTCTTTAAAGATCCTCATACCCGCAGGACTAGGCCCGTCAGGGGTTTTAGCACCATATGCAGCCTTCGCCTATACTGAGGCCGTTCATAAAGTAGGCGGGCGCCCTCCTGAGCCCATTCTACGATCCTAAACCGGAGACTGGGAGTTTAGTCGGCTTTGACGTTGGAAGGCCTCTCCAGACGTCATTACTAGGCCAGTAGACATGTAAGATGAGGCGGCGCAGATCGTGCTGATTGTGCTAGAATCCTGGAACCTGGCGATGTAGTAGGGTGGTGACAAGGCCAAGACCTGCGATTATATTTGGCTGAAAGCCAAGGCGAACATCCACCACGCGCAGCCCAACCCACGTAGGCCTCGAGATCATCGCACAGCAGTCGGGCCTGCAGAATTACAAGACGTAGCGAGATACGGAGAACGTAGGTAGCAGAAACAGGCAGAAGAGGTCTCCATTAAACTTGACCATGCAGAGACGATCCTCTACCATCGATCGCACTAACAGTACACAAAAAGCATTCCGTTCTGAGACCAGGATCAAGTGGAGAGTGAGCTTCTGTACAATTGACCCTCACATTGATCTGTTGCCGTCTGAACCGCCCGTGCTTTGAGTTCGCAACATAGGAAAAGAGCTTTTGAGTTCTTGTCTGTTGCACCACCTCTCTAATTCACCGTCTATGAAGAGCCCTCCAACTCGGCAAGAATCTTCTCACCCTTGGCACGGGCAGATTCGAAGTCGCCGACCATGTAGAAGGCACCTTCGGGAAGGTCATCACCCTCACCGCTGATGATCTTCTTGAACGAACTGATGGTGTCCTTGAGGTCGACAAGCTTGCCCTCGATACCGGTGAAAACTTGAGCGACGGTGAAAGGCTGGGACAAGAAACGCTGCAGCTTGCGGGCACGCTCGACAGTAAGCTTGTCGGCTTCAGACAGTTCGTCCATACCGAGAATGGCGATGATATCCTGCAGCGACTTGTACTCCTGGAGCATCTGCTGGACACGGGAGGCGGTATCGTAGTGATCCTGACCAACGACACGGGGATCCAACATACGAGACTTGGAATCGAGAGGGTCGACAGCGGGGTAGATACCCAACTCAGAGATACCACGAGACAACACAGTGGTGGCGTCTAGATGGGCGAAAGTGGTGGCAGGCGCGGGATCAGTCAAATCGTCAGCAGGCACGTAGACGGCCTGGACTGAGGTGATGGAGCCCTTCTGGGTGGTGGTAATACGTTCCTGCATGAGACCCATGTCGACGGCCAAGGTGGGTTGGTAACCGACAGCTGAGGGAATACGACCAAGCAGGGCAGACACTTCAGAACCGGCCTGAGTGAAGCGGAAAATGTTGTCAATGAAGAGCAACACTGCGGAAAGTCAGCCATGAGGACGGACGACGAGAGTAGCAGCAGCAAACTTACCATCTTGACCTTCTTCGTCTCTGAAGTACTCGGCCACAGTCAAACTGAATGAATAAAAGATGATTAGTATATGAGTCTTGTAAGATGTTGCTGCTGAGGAGAATTGTAGGTCGACCGCTCTGAGGGAAGGTGCGCCTGCCTCCACCAGGGGTCGGCAAAATTGACGGGAGGCCTCCTCGAACACACAGCCCAGCTCTGCGTGCGTGACATGTTAGGAGTTCGTGGAGCCCGCCCGTCAATTTTGCCGACCCATGGTCTGTTGACCCATGGTTTGTCGATCCATAGGTTGGGAAGGCACGACTGCCTACGCAATGGGTCGAGAAAAGTGACGGGCGCCCCCTCGGACTCGCAGCTGCCCACAATCACAAAGCCTTTACTGTGATTTCGTGGAGCCCACCCCTCGATTTTGCTGACCCGTAGTTTGTCGACCCTGATTTGGGAAGGCATAATTGCTTGCACAATAGGTCGACAAGAACAAGGGGCGGGTTGAACGAAATCGCAGCGAAGGCTTCGTAGTTGTGGGCCCGCTGTGAGCCCGAGGAGGCGCCCGTCACTTTTGCTCGACACCAATCGCGAGGACAAAAACAAAAAGCTTCAAAAAGGACTTACCCAGTCAGAGCGACACGAGCACGGGCCCCAGGGGGCTCGTTCATCTGACCGAACACAAGGGCGACCTTGGACTCGCCATCGAGCTGGATGACAGAGGTCTCCTGCATTTCGTGGTACAGATCGTTACCCTCACGGGTACGCTCACCAACACCAGTGAAGACTGAGTAACCACCGTGGGCCTTAGCGATGTTGTTCTATAAACGTTAGCCAGGTCCAGCACGCGGAGATACGAAACGTACAATGAGCTCCTGGATGAACACAGTCTTGCCGACACCAGCACCACCGAACAGACCAATCTTACCACCACGGGCATAAGGAGCCAGAAGATCGACGACCTTGATACCAGTAATCAGGACTTCGGCAGTGGTGGCCTGGTCAACGAACTCCGGAGCAGGAGCGTGGATGGGAGCTCGCTTGGTGGCCTTGATGGGACCTCTCTCGTCGATGGGGTCACCAGTGACGTTCATGATACGACCGAGAGTGCCGGGGCCGACGGGAATAAGAATGGGAGAGCCAGTGTCAACGACCTTGTGGCCTCGGACGAGACCTTCGGTACCTGCCGAGTACATCAGAAAAGCTGCGCTGGAGTGTTGACGCAATCCTTACCGTCCATGGCAATACATCTCACGACGTTCTCACCCAGATGTTGCTATGCGCCTGTCAGCCGAGCTCTTTTGATGATGTCGTTATGGTGTTGCAGCGTACCGCGACTTCCAAGACCAAGCGGTTGCCCTGGTTGTCGGTCTCGAGACCGTTGAGAATGGGAGGGAGGGTTTCGCCATCGAACTTGACTGTGGTCCAACTGTCAGCATCTGGTGTGGGTATTTTGGGGTAGCCTCAAGCTCTCAAAAGCTATTCCGGAGCTTCAAAGCGACGTGAGGAGAAGATTTTCATACCGTCAACGACAGCACCAATGACCTGATGGATCTTGCCATCCTGAGCTTTGTCTGTCGAGGCCCATCTCCGCGCAAAGGGCTGTGCAAAAGCTGGAGCAGCCTTTTGTCGCAGAGGGGTGATGGTGGATCGGGCAAAGGTAGGGCGAGCAGACTTGCCCAAGGCACGGGCGATGCCGCTGTGAACAGTCAGTACAAGCTCCTGTTTGATCTCAACGTATATGAGGACGTTGATGGAGGGGCGACAGACCTCTTGAGCATCTTTGCGGATAATTTGAGGGTGCTGAGTGGAGAGAGGAAGGGTGTGCTGGAGGATGTGCTCAGGGTCAGTGAAGCTCAGAAAGGATGAAGAGCTCTCAATCCCGGCCTTGGCAAGCGAAATCACGTGATTCAATGAGGCTGAGCGGTGCTTCTCTCAAGGCTGAGAATTTCGGAATAGATAGGAACGACAAACTCCAATACACAGACACAGGCAGGTTTCAGCTCACTGTCAAGGGACAGCGAGTCTTTATTTGGTGAGCTCCTGCAGCAGCGACTGTATTTACACAAAGAAGATCTGCCATTTGCTGGGATAATTGCAACAGTACAGTGCAGGGCAGTGGATATAAACCCAAGCAATTCACATCCTCCTAAGATACATTTACTCTTCGGGCTCCAAGCTGATTCCCCGCGACTTTGCAGGAGGACTCTGAACATGACCCTTGCCCTTGTATGAGTCGCTGCTGATACCGTAGATGGGGTTGGATTTCTCGGCCTGACATGGTTAGCTCTAGCCCGAGCGTGGCATGTGGTGTGACATACCCTGAGATACTCGTTGGTAGCTTCTTGCCATTCCTTGGTCATTGATCTTGGGGGAGGTCGGGCGAAGGCATGAATGCTAAAAAACAGACCGCCAGAGATGGCGACACCGATCATAGCGTAGAGGAAAACCTTTGACCACTCGCCCGGGGGCGCCTCTGCACGTGGACCATGAGGCCCGAAAGCGATCCACCAAGCTATTCAAGTCAGTGTTGGATCTTCTACGCGGGCAACCCGTGCTCTTTGAGGCACACTCGAGGCAGACTGGGCATAAACGCTGCGACTATCGCATTGTCATGACGTAGATGTGGTGAGCACATACCAGCTTTCTTCTCTTGCAGAGTCATCTCATTCCAGTCAACCTTCATTCTATCTCTCAACTGCATCCACAGCTCAGCCTGCTCTTGGGGGGGCATGCCTTCCCATCTCTTCTCGATGCCGGCCAAAGTAGGGTTCGAGATGGCGTGAGCGCCCCGAGATTGAGATTGGCTGGTCATAGGTGCATGTTGAATGGCGGAGAAAGAGGGTGCAAGACGAGCAGTCGAAGTCTGAAAGCTTCTGATCGATGTAGATAGCTGCTTCGAGCTGCCGGCGGTCGCGGCTTTCGCAGCACGGGGTAGGGAGCGGAGATACATGGCGACGAGTCGACCGGGGAGCTAGAGCATGGAACGGAGCGGCGCTGGGCTTAATGCTCAAGCCTGAAGCTTCACGCCCAAGGTTTTGATGTGTTGGACGAAGTTGGGCGCGGCTAGCGTATCACAAAGGGTGGTGTCAAGGTTGAGAGTTGCAGGAAGAAACGCAGAGCTCACTAGCCCGCCCAGACAAAGTCTTGGCGCAATCCTTGCAGCTGGGCTTCAAAATGCTGATCATCACACCACCTGCAGTTGAACTCACTGAACCATGTGCCTCAAATGCACTTGCTAAGACAAACGACAATAGTGAATCATTATAATAGTAGAGTGGATGGATGTAATGAAGAAGGAACGGATACCGCTGAAATCACACTCGCGACTCTCCGCAAAAGTCTGAAATGGCATACTCAATCTCGTGGTTCGTGTCTATCATCGCTCCTGAATTTCGAAGCCTATCTCGCAGCTGCAACAGCATGCTCGGATCTCAAACTTGAGCGCGACGCTTGCCGCCTCCGAATCTCCATCGTTACGCTCAGTCTTCGTCACGCAGCCTGAACTGCTTCGTAGCCATGCAACATTGTATCATCGATGAGAAGATTGCGCTCAAACAGTGCCTTTGCCCTTGCTGGCCTCCTTGAGGAGGTCAGCCCATTCGAGCTCACCCGGGTCATTGGCCTGCCAGTTCATGGCGATACCGTTGAGGGCGTTCTTGAGGGTTTCACGGGAGCTGGCGTACACCATGCGGGACTAGATCCAGGTAAGCGATTATATACGTTATTGTGAGCGGAGTCCGTACCTTTACACCGGTGGCATCCTGGTTGATATAGGTAATGAAGGCAATCTTGGATCTGTACTTTATCAGCGACGCTCTTCAGACCAACCCCAGGCGTGCTCACCTCTTGCCTTCGCCGCCCTCAAGCTCGAATTCGACATCGTAGATGGCATATGATGGACGATCCTTGCCAGAGCTCTCTTTCTTGCTGATCAACTTCTCACGGAAGGTATCGTAGTCGGTCTCGGAGCCAATCTCGTCGACAACGATCTCTTTCTGGTCGTCAGAAATCTTGTAGATTATGTACTTAGGACCGCCACGGCCGGCCTTGAGCTTGAGGTCGTTGAACGCAGAGACGCAGTCAGGGTTGACTGAGAGCCTGTATAGAGAGTTAGCGGCGGCTCGAAAGCCGTTGAGAATGGCGGTTGGGCTCACCCGGAGACAGGCTAGTTTTAGATTAGCACTGAGCACAGCCTGCATGCGAAGGAGCAACTCACCATGTTCGATAGATAGGTGGAAAGATTTCGCGATCAATGAAAAGGCTAAACAAAGTGTTAGACCGGTCGTCGAGCAGTCGAGGTCCAGCGTCGAGGTAGAAGAGGAGTGGGGGTGTCTGTGCGGACGAGGCGGAGGCAGTGTTATAGCATACGTTGCAGTGGATGTTGAATTGAGTTGAAGACGCACAGTTCAGTCAGACTCTAGTCAGGCAGCAAGAATTCCAGGGAAGATGCTGCAATATTGTCACTATGAGATCAAAGGACAACAAGAGAGGCGGCTCGTGGGATGAGTTGGCGGGGCGCAGCCCGGTCTCTGGCCCCGTCGCAAATTTGTACGGTGGTTCTTGCCGGCAACCACTTTCCCCGCCGGCCTCACTGCTCGTTGCTATGACAGCCTTCTGGAAGATGGTGCTCAACATCCTTGTCTTCTTCACCTTTTGCTATGACCTGTAGCTACTCGCACACATCGCTCTGCATCCCAAAAACTGTTCTCAATAGTCCTTTCGATATTCATTCTTTCACAATTCAGGATTCGCCTGATTCCGGGGCCGCGCAATGCTTGACACCATCAATATCGCTGCCTGCGGTGTCAACGCTCTGCCTGATTTATCCATGGTCTCTGCCTGGACGCTGCCGGAAGCTCCTGTCCTGCTCTGAACGAGGAACACTGAACTCTCGTACAACTGAGTCTTGCCACGATCGCGTTTTTGTAAACAGTTTTCGCGCATGGATTCTGCCCGATGGCTTGAGGTTGGTGACAGTAGTTTTTCGCTGAGTCGACAGGTCCTGGGACTGTTCGCGAGTTGATCTCTTGTTCCTGTTTTTTTTGCCCTTCTTTTCCTTCCTGCTTCCGCCCTGCTGGGTTGGTTGCGTCGTCGATTGTGAGGACCGGTCTGCTGTTGTGTTTTTGACAGGGAGAGATATCTCAGATCTGCTGTCTCTCCCGTGATCGGGAACGGAGTTCTGACGTGACGACGACTCCGGGGCTATCTGCTCGAATTCGATTTCATCAAGGTCAATGGCGGTGTCGGCGGTCCGCCCGCTTCCCGGCAGCTTGGGTCTGCGATGAACAGTACGCGGCTCACTCTTTACGTCGACCGGCATTCCGACCTCTGATGCTTGATCACCATCAGCTTCATCGTCTTCTGAAAATCTTGTGGCGCTCGCCGAGCGCTGGCTGGCCCTTCCCAGCCTTTTCTTGCGGCGATGGCTACCTGGGGGGACCATAATTTCACCAACGGGTTCTTCAGCAGATACTTCTTGATACGGAGTGTGTCGCTTGCGCTTCTTGGATTTCGGACTGGACTTTGGGAGTCTATGTGGAGTGTCGATTTTCTGCTTTTGCCGAGGAGTGCTGCGCTCCGCGGACCGGTCGTCGTGAACTGGATCTTCACGGACCTGGACCTGTCTTGGGCGTTCGTCGCCGCCGTCTACCAGATCACTATCACCACCAACTCGCTGCCTGGACTCATAATCTTGCAGACGCTGAGTGCCCCGTGCGCGGAGGAGAGTCAACTTAGATCTATGGAAGTCAGTCTTCACAATTCGTATCATTCCTGGAGCCCGACTTGCCTGCAGGAGGATACTGAGAGCCTGCCTTCTCCCACAACGTCGGCTGCTTTGATGAGATCGAGCTTAGAGACCTCTGATGGAGGCATCATTGCGAGGGCGACCTCGAGCAGCATGGCCTCGTTGTGAGCCTCTGACCAGAAGTTTCTGGGGGCTGGCCCCGTTGGGAGCGGCATCCTTGGCCACGCTGGCCGGTTGCGACCTTCAACACAGGGTAGCAGGATACAGTGACGGAAGTGAGGACGGAAACAGTTGGAAGGCGCGCTGAATCCCACGTCGCCTTTTTTTTTTTTGCCTTGCAGCACCAGCCTTGCCATTGCTCTTGGCAGAAGTCGCACCTCCTTCCGACTTTTGACCTCTGCTAGCAGCTGGTACATTCTCAGCTACGATTGGCAACTTCTTGATAATTTGGACTGAACGCTCTCTCAACTAGATACGCTACTTACCAACACAGTGGGCTTCCTTCGCCAACTTGACCACTACTCCTTGCTCCGCCTTAACTACTACAATGCCTGAGCTGAACATTACCGACAAGGACAAGTAGGGATGACATACCATCTCTCAGAAGCAAGTCAAGCTAACGATCTGCAAGGAGCTTCTAGCAGCTCTCGTTCTGGTGCAAGATTCTCTCACACGCGAGGAGCAATATTGTATGTCTGCTAAGCTTGGTGAGATGGGCGTCGACATGAGCTGGAATGGTGAGTACTGTATCCTGTGCAACATGAGCGCTGGCTAAGTACACTCGCAGCTTGTAGGTACGTTTTTGTGGCTTCGAATCATTGGCCATTTCCAGTTTTGTTATGTTCCCTTTACTGTTCCGCCATTTCACAACGGATGACTCGACCCGATCTCTACCACCCGTGCGCATCCTCAATCTCTCTCACACGATCGAGCATATCTACCCCAAGTCATCATGCCCTCCTCAAAATCCTAGGACGCAGATCATGACGCTTGCTTGCTGCAGTACTTCCAGCTCGACCCAAATGCTAAACAAACCTACGCTCACTACGCTCTTGTGGGCGAGCGGATGGGAGAGGTCTTGAAGGATACGATCATGCGAGTGCACCGCCGCGCCTACAGCATTGCTCCGAAATCCAAACCGCATCACTCTCCGTTTGTCAGAACATGGGCCCGGCCTAGATTGACTGGCGAACCTCTGCAATCGAAGCACACTGTGGCTGGTAACGTGACCTGCGAGTGAAAAGACCATCGAAGTCCCCACCACCTTTCCCTCCCCAATATTATGCTTAGTCTGTCAATTCTGTTTCCGCACGACTTCCTATCGTCACTACTACGACACCGTTCATCCCAACCATACCACTCTTTCCTTGCTCACCTTCAAGATGCCGAGCAATGCCTGGGATGAGGCGCGCAATGCCGAAATCGCCATGCTTTTTGCGGTCATCAAGAATGAAGGCAAAGCCAACTTCACCACTGTAGCCTCTCAGCTTGGCGAGGGGTTTACAGAGGCTGGTGTAAGGTGCGTTTGTGCCGGCTCCCACTTATGCTGTCTGCCTGATTTTTCTGCTCTGCCTTTGCCAGCTGGCTGCACCGATTCCATTTTTCTTTGTCGACCCCGACCTCCGTACATACACCACACCAACATTCGACCAAATCCTCATACTTCGATCTCTTCATCCCCCCCCTGTCATCAAGCCATCCTCTATCGAGGCTCTCATCACTATGCCCAAGACCTGGGATGCGGCGCAGGAGCGTCTTCTACTCATGACTGTCATCTCAACTGTTGATACTAAGCCGTCTTCTGAGCACTGGGCTCAGATTGCTGGTGTTATCGGCGACGGCCTAACTGCTTCTGCTGTCTCGTACGATCCTCATGCCACTGCTTTGTTGCAGCTGACCACATTACTTCATGGTATCAAAGCTAACAGCACATCACAGGCAGAAGTTCTACAAGTTGAAGAGAGAGTCGGAGAAGCTGCTGTCTGGTGACGGCGCTGCCGCTGCCCCCGCCCCTCCTGCCACTCCTGCCTCTGGCACCAAGGCCACCGACAAGACTCCGAAGTCCAGCATCGGCAAGCGCAAGGGCCGTGCGTCTGCGGATCCAGAGGCTGATGATGACAACGCCGCCACCGCTACCCCATCCAAGAAGACCAAGAAGACCACCGCCGCCAAGATCAAGAAGGAGAACAAGAAGGATGATGAGGTCAAGACTGAGGCTACTGATGCTACCAATGGCAACGGGGTTGAGGGTACTGCCAACGGCGCTGCTGAAGGAGATGAAGTCGAGGCCAACAAGGTCGCTAACAAGAATGGCATCTGAGCCCCTTGTGACCGTAAGTCGTTTACAGTCCGCTCCCACAGACACAACTCGATAGACTAAGCTCTAAGCGACGCTAGCAGATCTCGATATCATAACGGCTATGCATTGCGCTCCATTCCTCGACGACTTGATCTCTTGATCAGAATCAGAATCACACCATGGTTTCTATGCCATCCATCCACAGACTATTGGACACAACCAGTCAAGAGCTATCCAAAGAATAACTCTTGCATGAAGGAGACAAAAAGGGAAACAAAGTCCTGGCGCCTGGTTACTTGGTAGTCGGGACTGACAATACAAATGAGAGATTCCCGTCTATTCTAATGGGACTACCTGTTTATCTCGGGACTGCTTTCCGTGTGTGCGTCGTGATGGCCGCAAAAAGTGTCAGTTGTTTGGTCAAGTCCTACAAAAGGCTATACATCCTCCGCTGCTCCATGGTAGACACCGGATGGAAACATTGAGTCTACCCCAGAAGCTGCAGTAGTCGTCGTATCAGCTTCGTATAGACTGAGCATCTGCCACCTTAACTCTGCTAGTCCTGAGGTGTTCGCTAGACGAAGTCTTCCTAGGCGTCGCCAGTGTCCTTAGTAGCAGCCTTAACAGCACCGGACTTATTGACCATATAGCCAGAACTCTGCGCAGAGTCTACTCTAGACGCCCATTTGTGGCGGCTTCGCCACGCTGAAAGCCGCGGACAGGGGTACAACATGCTTAACATCGTTTTTCATTAGTATATCTTGAGCTCATCATCCCTAATCAATCCATGTTTGGACTGCGTCTTCCGCCTAACCGCCTCGGTTGCCAGTGGTGGTGTGGACATTTCACTGTTCTTTTGCGTACTTTTTAAGCCGCAGTCCCAAAACACCATCATCCTTCAAATTCGGAGAGACAGCGTGTGACAGTGACAAAGTGGAGCGACAGCTGAGAATACAGCTGCGGCTACAAGTTATGCCATCGCAGGACCAACACTGAAAGACATTGTGCCGAGCGTTCGCCACCACTTTGCTCAACCAAACCGCTCAGCACGGACAACTTTCAGCTTCGCCATGCTCGTGCGATGGCCATAGACCAGACGTCTACCCCGTCCTTTCTTCGCCGGCTCATCGCCATCGCCCATCGCCCAGTCCTCGTCGCTGTCATCACCAACATCCATACACGGCCTCGCATGTCGCTTGCTCACCGCGCCAGCCCATGCACTCGCTGCACCAACATCGGCCATACCTTCGTGTTCGTCCTCACTGCGCTCTGCTCCGTCCATCTGAGCATACTTGCCACCAGCACCAGTTTTGGCGGCGCGGGAGATGCTAAGTCGGGTCTTCTTGAACGGGCCGCTGGCGTCGGAGAGTTGGGCGTCGTCGGAGGTTTGTTCAGCATCAGAGGAAGTGAATGTAGCTTCAGGCTCAGAGGATAGGTCGGTGAATGATGCATCAGCTTGAGCGGGCTTGGACTTGGTTGGCTTGGAAGCAGATGACTGGCGTTTGCGCTTGTTGGGGTTGCTGGAGACTACACCGGGGCTGGTAGTGGGAGTGGGTTTCTCAACCGTGCTGGTGAAGGAAGAGCTAGTGTTATTGGACGAGGGCTCGGAGGTGGCGGGAGTAGACATGGTGGGCTCGGTGCCAGGCTCAACTTTGATAGTCACCTCCGCCGTAGCAGTGTCGGCCTTAGTCTTCTTTGGCTTTTTGGTACACACGATGACGGCAGGATCGCGTTCAGCGTAAGCTGGAGCAGATGGGGCTTCGTTGTTGGTACCAGTGTTTCCATTAGCGCCAACAACATTCGAGGCAGCTGGACCATTGTTGGTGCTGCTACCGTGGGCGTGATGTCCCGGAGCTGCTCCTGGAAGGGTTGGAGCTGTGGCAGTAGCTGTTGAGCCCTGATTACCACGAGCACGCTTGCGGAGTGCCTTGAACCGATCGCGGACAGCTCGAGTGGTGGGAGTGCCGGAAAGACCGTGGGCGGCAGGGTTGGAAGCTAAGCTGGGAGTTAACAACTGTTGGAGCTAGAGCAGAGACTACTTACGCCAGGCTTGGACGATGGCGTCAGGATCAAGCTGGAAGCGACGGACTTGCTCAAAAGCCAAGACAAGAAGCTGTGAGATGAAGGTCAGTGTTGAGTTCCATTTCGGAGAACGAGGACATCATTTGCTGTCCTTGGCAGGGTTGATAACGTACCATTTGCTCCTCCGCTCTATCCCACTTCATGACGACGACGTTGATGGTGCTTAACTTAGACAAAGCTGTCGATCAGCTACAATAGGAGAAAATGATACGATGGGCTTGTGGCGGAGGAATATCCGAAGTAGACAACTTGTCAGGCAACAGAAAGGTGGACTGGCGGAGGTAGAGGACGGTTGATAAAGACTGGAGCCTGATCGTAGTTCGGATGGGCCATTGTGTGCACAGGTCGGGTGGCGAATGTGCCAACAGTGAATGAGAGCAGTGTGTGTAATCAGCGATTTGTCCCTCCCGAGAGCGGTACCAGGACATTGTGAAATTTAAATCAAAGCAAGAGACGACAAGTTCGGATCTTCAGAAGTGGCCAGGACCGACTCCCTATGCTGTCTCTATCTAACCGTTTTCAACCACATAGTCTCGAGGTGCGGTCTAGTACGGACGCCTTGACGACCGACAGAGGCTGAGACTCACAGTTCAGATGGATCGCGTACCACAGGAAGTTCTGGACGTCGCATCTAACTCTCGCTCTAGATATGTATTAGTTATATAACAGGGGTAAATTAACCGAAATCATAGTTTGCCTGTTCTCCTTCGCCTCCATGTCCGGTACAGCCACACTGCTGCGGTTGTCCCAAGTAACGCTCGGTAAACGAAAAACACCGCCAGAGCGACGTTGATATGATCATAGTAGCCAACCAGAAGTCTCGAAAGAGCATCGTTTGTTCTCGACCCAACGCCCAACCCGCTGATGCCTACAGTATTCTGGTCATGCTCCTGGGTCGCTAATTTAGTCGGCTCGCCTTCAGTCACTACAGCGGTGGCTTGGGTCTGAGCATCTGTAGCAGTGTTGCTTGGCCATGTCCCAGCTGAAAGATCGCCTGCATTGTTCTTGCGAATGTTGCGCGTAAACAGCCACACAAGCAGCTTCAGATCCGGGACTGTGAATGTTGGATATCTCCACAGAGCAACAGCGTTGTATGGTGGCAGCATGTCGAGGAAGTCTGCCAGAACTCCCAGTGTCAAGCCCCACAGCAGAATTGGTTGCTGGTGTGCCAGAGACTGGGAAGATTCCGGCACACCGAACGGCGCTTGAGCCCAGCCTGACACAGTCTGCGGCTTGCTGTGTTCAGGGATGAAGCCCGCTATCGAGGAGGCAAAGACGCTTTCTGACGGGACCAACTTGATGGCGGAGAAAACCATCTTGCCCATCAATGCTCGTAGCAGGTAACGTAAGGCTGGCCCTCCTTGTTTCGCCATACGACTCGAGATGTCCACATACTCGAGAGTCCGAAGCGAGGGAGAAAGAAGCGCACGAAGTGGTACCCAGTGCACACTTGCAACTTCTGTGGGCTGCGGCAAGAGCTTGGGTGGTTCATGAGATGGCAGCACAAAGACAAATGGACATAGCACCATGAGAGCTTCCTAAGAGTGGGTAAGTCAAGATGTCTCAAATACTTGAAAAGGTAAAGGACATACCTTGCCCCATGTGGTCGCAACGATTCGTTCAGGTAGATTTCCGGCGGCGAGTGCTGTCGTCAGGTCCAACCCGATCTCTTCTCGCGTCTCACGAATGGCGGCAGCCACATCATCTGGATCCTCTGGATCACGTTTGCCTCCGGGCAACGCTGTGTGTCCAGACCAGCGATCGCCTGCTCTGCCCGCACGTTTGATGAACAACACTTCCGGGTCTCCGTCCTGGACCCATGCTTTCGCAAAAAACTCCTCTAGTGTGGTGGCCGGTGACTCGGTTGTACCAACATCGACGACTGATTCATTGGGCGCAGGCACTGGCTTGAAAGGAGGGCGAACACGTATGATGACAGCCACGGAGGCGCGCTTTCTGCAACCCTATTTAGTGTATTAGCTTGCGATAACACAGTTGTTGAGATGCAGGCTCAAGTTGTAACAGAAGAAATTCAAGCAGCAAACACTCGCGCCAAGACCAGGGCCGACAGGAGAGTCGCAAGGCTAGGCAGAAGGGAGTCCCATGGTCGCAAATAGTGCGATAAGGACTCAGAATCGTCCGAGCTCCTTGCAAGTCGAAGGCAGCAAAGAAAAGATGCAGACCTGGCCTCGTGGGCAGTACGTAGAGTAAAGGGGCGACTGACTGGAGGATTTGGCACGTATGGGTGTGGGGATTTGATCTGACGCTGCAATAATGGCTGCAAAGCCTGTATGATGGTCTTGGAATCTGAAGACATCCCAGCGGCTCCCCCTTCGCCTGTGAATGGATCGCTGTATTGCTAAAGACGTTGAGTCAAGGCGCCGAGGCCGAGGCAGCGACGTGAGCGCCTTGCATGACTAATGCGGCAAGGCGCCAGATCTCGGCAACGGAGATACTATTATCCCGTGGTGGTGGGCAGTCACAGCTCGCGTGCGTCAAGTGAGCAACATCATTGGCGGCAGCAGTGTTGCGGGGCGCTGTTTGCTTCGGTTCTGCAGTCCATGCCACAGCTCATTTCTTCTTTTTGCAAAGCTTGAGAGCTTTGTAGCTCTTCCTATACAGCCTCTGGAACCACCTGCCACCATGCGTTTCGGTCAGACGCTGAAGAACTCGGTCTATGCACCGTGGAAGGACAAATACCTCGAATATGACAAGATCAAGAAGCTGCTCCGCGAGGATGAGACCTCTCCGCAGGGCAGAGGAGGCGCCGATAGCAGCACACAGTGGACTGAGCGAGATGAGGAAAACTTCGTGCACGAGCTTGTCAACGTACAGCTCGAAAAGGTTCACAAGCACCAACTTGACACAGCGACTACCATCCGAGACCGTACCACTGCGGCCGAGACGAAGCTCCAGCAGACCACGGACGGCTCCGCTGAGTCGGACGAGCAGAAAAAGAAGGTGGCCGAGGAGACGCTGAAGGAGCTGGACAGCATATCGAAGGAGATCACAGAGCTTAAGAAGTTCAGTCGAATCAACTACACTGGCTTCCTCAAAGCTGCTAAGAAGCATGACCGTCGTCGGGGTCAGAAATACCGCGTACGGCCCATCCTACAGGTCCGCATGGCTGAGACCCCCTTCAACTCTGAGGACTACCAGCCACTGCTATTCCGGCTCTCTACCATGTACACTTGGAGTCGGCAGGTCCTGGAGGGTGAAGAAGCCGATCGGACGACATCGCAGACCAGCGTCCGCCCACAAGATACGTATAAAGCTTATAAGTTCTGGGTTCATGCCGACAACTTGCTCGAAGTCAAGACTCATATACTTCGTCGGCTACCTGTCCTCGTCTACAATCCACAATCGCTCAAGGTGGTTGATTCTTCGCAGAAAGATCCTACTATGACCTCAATCTATTTCGACAACGACAAGTTCGAGCTGTACGCCGCAAAAGTTGACAAGACCGAGGAAGCGGGCTCTCTGAGGCTGCGATGGTCCGGCCAGCTGGCGGATAAGCCAGAGATCGTCCTCGAGAAGAAAACGGTGAGCGATGCCACTGGAAGTCGCGACATCCGCGTTACGCTCAAGCAGAAGTACATTCAGCCCTTCTTGAAAGGAGAGTACAAGATGGAGAAGCAGATCTCTAAGCTAGAGGAGCGTTTCGGTGCCGACTCCAAAGAAGCACGCGACTTCAAGAGCAATGTTGAAGAGATCCAAAACTTCATCAAGGAAAAGGACATCGAGCCTGTCCTTCGTGCAAGCTATACACGGACGGCATTCCAGATCCCGGGCGATGACAGGATCCGGGTATCACTGGATACCGAACTGGCTCTTATTCGCGAAGATGCCCTCGATACAGATCGCCCATGTCGTGACCCCGAGGACTGGCATCGTTCAGACATCGACGACCGCCAACTTGAGTTTCCCTTCTCCAGCATCAAGAAGGGCGAGATTGACAGGTTTCCTCACGCCATTCTCGAGATCAAGGTCAAGGACTCCAAGTACACCCGCAACAACGCCTGGCTGGCCGATCTGATGAGCTCGCATCTTGTCAAGGAAGCTCCAAAGTTCTCCAAGTTCGTTCACGGTGTTGCAGAGCTCTTCGAGGATTACGTCAACAGCTTTCCATTCTGGCTGAGCGATTTGGAAACCGATATTCGGCGTGACCCGGAGACTGCATTCCATCAGGAGCAGGAGAGACAAGAACAGCAGGCTGCTGACGAGGTGGCTGTTGGAAGCTTCATTTCCAAATCCAAACTCTCGTCATCCGCGGTGGCTGGCAGATTTGGATCACCGTCAGCGAAAGCAGGCTCACCCTTGGGAAAGAGGGCCAGCATATCGAGAGCCATGTCAACGAGTGTGCCTCAGAAGAGCAACCAAGTGGAGTCGGCTGTCGAGGAGCGTGACTCCGATGACGATGGCCTGCAAGGCGATTCCGGTATTAGCGCAAGAGACTCAACTGGAATAACGTCATTCCTACCCTTCTCCAACTCTCGCTATGCTCGTCGCCATCGCCACCAAGGGAGAGGCTGGGAAGATGCTCCTCTTCCGGTCGGCGTTGAGAAGCCTTCTTTCTGGATCAAGGATCAAGGCCCTCTCAAGGTGGAAGCCAAGGTCTGGCTTGCCAATCAGCGTACCTTTGTCAAATGGCAACACATTGCTGTCCTCCTGGCTACGCTTTCACTTGGTCTCTACAATGCCGCCGGCGTCGACAACACCGTGGCTCGCGTCCTGGCTCTGGTTTACACAGGCTTCGCCGTATTCGCCGGCGCGTGGGGCTGGGGCGTCTACATGTGGAGGAGTAAGCTCATTACCGAACGAAGCGGCAAAGATTTTGACAATAAAATCGGTCCATTTGTAGTCAGCCTTGGCCTGGCCGCGGCGCTGGTTCTGAATTTTGCGTTCAAATACCAAGCTGCCGTTAACAAAGAGGATTTGGTGATTCAAGAGGAGCTGTGAGTCTGGGCCATTGGCAGTGTACATTGGCGATATCTGTATAAGAAAACAAAATACCCATGATTATCATCAGTTGCCAATGCTGGCAGCTTGCTGATACCAAGCCTCCGGCAGGCCAATAAAGAATTATTTTGTCATAACTTGCTCGTTCTTTCTTATAGGATTTCTCCGATATACTCCTCAGCGTGCTCTAATACACACGAGCTTTCCAGAGCTTGTTCAGGCTCTCTTGACTGCCCCACGCTGGGGCGTCAGTGGCCTTCCGTCGCTGCTGTTTTCATATGCAACCAGACAACATCCAGTTCAGCAGGCCGCAGCACATCGCATCCGCTGATACAGGCAAAAATCTCCAGCGGTCTGGTCATGGCCTCCGACGGCACTTGACACCGTTCTCTCCCCTCTGACCTCGAGCTTGTCGATGTCTCAGAATGAAAAGAAGTGTAGCCTCAGAACTTGAGAGATATGTCGTCAGCCTCGGACTCCGACTTGCGAAGGCAGTCCTTGGTATAATGTCCAAAAATTTGCTCATCACTGGCCGTGGCTTGTCCCTCTGAACCCTCGGACGCCACCCACCCATCGCACGCTCCGTCTCGCCTGAGCAGCTCGTCGACACCTGAGCTGTTGACTGGACCCTCTTTTCTCCTTGCGCCCAAGATGTAGAGTCTCTACGATCTGGTCTCTCTCGGTCAACAATCGTCGCTTTCACCCTGCACCGAGCTGCCGAAACAAGCGATGAGATCTGGTTGTCCGTCGACGAGGTGCCCGGAGACCGCGAATCCAACCTAGCGAGGCGCTCGTGTAGGGTTTGGCGGCGGGCAGCGGCCAGAGACTTTTGCCGAATGTGTAGAAGCATGGAAAGCATGGGAGGACGATGCGTGGCTGTGCTTTGCCCCGGTATTCTGTGTCTTATCGCATTTGCGGAGCCTGGTCAGCTCCCGAAGGGGGCTATGAAAGGGTTAAGAAAGAGGATCATAAGTCTGGTGCAATAAGTAGTTGCGCAGCTAGCCGGAGCCGCGTTTGCCCAGGCAGGTGACGCGAGGGTGTTGAGTTTTCGTCTGCTGTCAAACGCCTGGTGGTAGTAGTGGAGCTGCTAAAAGGGGCCTATTTGTAAATGACAGCCCAGAAGTGACGTTGCGGGAATGGGCATCTGCCTGCGGCGCGGCTACAGCATGCCCTCGAACTTTCTCGAGCACACGGCCGCACTCAGTGAGGTGCATCCAGCTTCAATTGTGATCAAGTAAGGAACAGCAAACGCGCGATATGAAGGCCCGGGCGCCGGTCTACGGAAGAGTGATGATGCTGGAGTTTTGGCTACTGTATCATATCCTGAAATCGGTGCATGGAGTCGAACTTCGATGTTCATGGGGTTAGTCTCTTGAAAGACAAGGCGATAAAGTCTGCACTACACCGGTGTTTGGTGTTTTTCGGTGGCAGCTCAGGACTTCAAGTACAGCGCTCCGAATTACCAGTATGGATTGCAAGTACAGCTGGTCACAGCCGTCATGCCGGCAGCCGGTAATAGAAGGACGGAGTGAAGCACACTGGAAGGGACCGTGACAAGGCTGGGGATTTTCAGGGATAAGGCTGCCCAAAGCAATGCCAAGACATGGGGCAAAAGGGCAAATCCCGCATGATCCAACCTCCATCATCACTGCCCATCCTGTCCCAGGCTTCTCTTCCATCCCTAAAACTCTTATATGGTACCGAAACCTCAATATTGCCGCAGTTGATGTGCCTGACGACTCGCTAATGTCGCTTGCCGCACTAGAACTCCGAGCATTCGGCATGTGGGATGCGAGCGTCTCGGCCAGCCAGTAGTAATCATACTCGACTTCCAGCTGTTCCGTGTCTGGCTGAGAGGAGGCGTAATGGACATGACTATGCCCGTAGTTGGGTGAACCGAACGGCTCCTACGCTGCCAAGTCAGTGTAAGCTGATCCCCACCGATCGCGCCTGTCAAGTCTATCGGAATTGAAATCATCCGAAGCAACGGCAGGCCGCTATAATGCCCTCAGCAGTCACCTTTAGACCAAATTGACCCTCACTTCGTCCAGTCGCAACATATTGTCGTTACACCCCTATCGGCAACGCAGCATGACATATGTTCATCAAGACTCCAGCGCATCTGATCTAGATCCCAGAACCCTTCCACCATTAGATCTTCCCCATGGCCTGACTTCGCGTTATGTCGACTGCACTCCACAGAGTCTGGTTTTCCACATTATCGAATCTTTTCCTCAGCAACCGACTCCTGATACACAATTGATTCTCTGTGTTCATGGATTCCCAGAGCTGGCATACTCGTGGCGCAAAGTTCTACCGTTGCTTTCCTCCCGAGGCTACCATGCCGTCGCTTTCGACCAGCGAGGCTTTGGTCGGACACACTCCTCCAAGCCAGTGACTGCCGATACTTTCCGACCACTGAGTCTTATCAAAGACACGATGGCGTTGGTACTGGCGCTCGGATACTCATCCGTGCGGACAATTGTTGGCCACGACTTTGGCGCAATCACCGCCGGTCTCTGCGTGCTGTCTCGACCCGACATGTTCCAATCTCTTGTTCTCATGGGTCATCCAATCAAGCAATTCGAGTCCTTCCCGTACAGTACATCGCCATCTTTGGCGCATCAAAAGACCACTGTCGTCACGCCTGACCATGTCGATATCCAGCATGACCTTGCGCAGCTATCCCCTCCGCGGAAGCATTATAAATGGTACTACAGCTCTGAATTTGCCAATGCAGAGATGACATATCCAGCTGGTCAAGCCTTGCACGAGTTTCTGCGCGGCTACTTCTACCTGAAATCTGCCGACGCGCCTCAACAACCGGCGCCGCTGAAGGGCTGGACGGCAGAAGACTTGCAGCGCTTGCCTCGGTACTACATCATGGACCAGGATGGCACCATGCGAGACAACGTTGTCGCTGATCTGGCCGGAGTCGACCCGCAGGCCATCCGGGAGCGGACACAGCGATGGTTACCGGACCGCGAACTCGCAGTCTATGTCGATGAGTACACGCGCACCACATTTCGCGGGGGTCTGAACTGGTACAAGGTCCAGACTGACCCAGAAGTGGCAAGCGACAGTGCTATCTGGACTGGATGCAAAATCCGTGTCCCTACCATGTACCTGTCCGGGAAGAGCGACTGGGCGACATTTCAGCAGCCTGGTGCGGTAGACGCAATGGAGACTGGAATCAGTGTGGAGGACGGATGCTTTAAAAGGACCGTCTTGGTGGATCGTGCTGGGCACTGGGTCATTCAAGAGCAGCCGGAAAGGTGTGCGGAAGAGATCTTGAGGATGGCGGCGGGAACATGACTGCTACAGTCTCGGCTGGTGCGGATACTATGCAAGCAATTTACATTATTACCGAGTCTCAACGCTTAGGTCAAGCACCATCTCGCCGAATAGGTACCTCGGATGAATCGCCAACTCAACCTCTGCCACGGTGCTTCCGCCCACGGCCGACTCCCAAAGACGCCACGCGGCGCCTCACCCCTGCCTCACTTTCACTCTCAGACTCCTCACTCTCCGCAAACCGCAGAGCCGAAGCCGAAGTTGACGACGCACCAACACCAGTCGTAGCTTCGCTCGTCGACGCAAAACTAACCCCCGTCTCCGTCTCCGTCTCCGTGCCCTCGGTCGTGGCCCCACTGACATCTGTCTCCGTCCCCCGCGCACTCCGGCTGCCTTCGCCGGTATCGAGATCCATGCGAGAAATCCGATCCAAGATCTCCTGGATCCGCTCCCCGCGTTCCTTGTCCTCGAGATCCACATCGGCCGAGAACTTCGCGATGCGCAGCAGCATGTCTTCCAGCCGCTCGTCCGACTCCTTGTTCTCGACCTTGTGATAAGGCCGCGTCGACGGGGCAGGCAGGCCAGAAAACTCCCTCGTCGCCTCCTCCTCCTTCTTCTTGCCCTCCTTCGCGGCTCGGAGGTCAGCGTCGGACGACGCCACAAATTTGGCTAGGGACTCGTCCTCCGACATGTCTTCGAACCAGTCGCTGTTGGCCTCGTCGGGGACGTCCCTGGAGTCGTACTGGTACGTCGTCACACGCGTAGTCGTGGGCCGTTCCGCATCTTCGAGGTAGACGCGGGGCTCAGAGGGGGCGGCGGCCGAAGCAGCAGCAACAGTAGCAGCGCGGCCACCCTTGGGCGTGCTGACGCCGGACACGGACGTGCCGTCGTCGCTGTTGTACGCGAGGTGGTGGATGACCCGTCCCGTCGCCATCGGCAGGCCGGTGTGGACATTCATCTCCTGAAAGAAGCCCTGATGCAGCTTCTTGGGCGGTTTCCCGTTCCGCGGATACGGCTCTCGCTTTTCAGGCGGGTATTCCTTGTCGAGCGCCTCGAGCCAGTCCGGTGGGACCAGTTCCGGCCTCCCCCAGGCGCGAATCGCGCTGCGGCGGCGGCGACGGTGCGGGTCGCACAGCTTGTGGATCGGGTGGTTGGCGTAGCTGCCCGTCTTGCTGGCGTAGTAGTGCCAGCGGAACCAGCGGTCCGTGCAGCCGCAGGGCTTACGGTACTTCTTGAACATGCGCACGACCTTGTCGTCCGTCTCGCGGAAGACCATCTGCGTGATGAATTTCGATTCGCTGCACCCCGGCCGCGTGCAGCGGAGGGTGTAGCCCATGTCGTACTGGCACATGTTGATCGTCGATAGTCTGACTTCTTGTGCAAGGCGTTCTTTTGGCTGCTACGCTTGCTACTGCTTGTGGACTGCATGGCGCATCAATCGATCGTCTGCTTTTATGGCCCAGGACGCAGGAGTCATGCTCCAGGCATTGCGAAACACGCAAACCAACCGCCATGTCTGTTTGATCTCGAAAGAATCTCAGTTGCACTGTGGTGTCACTGAAAACAGAGTCCTGTCTCACATAGATCCATGACAGCCGCAAACACCGCGGGCATCTGTATCGGCATTGGAGCCGTATGACAGCAAGCATTCGAGTCATACTGTCGACAAACATGCAATGCGACGGATGGTCAGCAGCCTCTTCTACCCTCAAAGCAACTCCAAGAGCCTGTATGGCAATCCTAGGCAGACCGTTAGCGACAGTGTCAAACGCCTCGTTGGGGTTCCACGACTTGAGCATTACGGAGCAAAGTCAGGCAGTGAAAATCTTGGCACATTGCCCGATTGGTCAGCTGGGCCATTATCGCCGTCCACAACGCAGCGATCGCAGCAAGGAAACGATACTATGTTGAGGACGGAGAAATACGTTTAAGAATTACATATCAAAGCATATGGGAGTCAACATAGTACACGCTCCAACCAATTTCCCATTCCCCAGTATATGACCCGTCGAGTCTTACATGCCATCAACGCCAAAGCCTCGGGCGCAGAGGCACCAAGCGGAGGCTGTTGAGGGACTTGTGGTTTAGTACGCCATCTTCTTGCCGCCCTTCTTCATGGGTTTCTTCTTCTGCTCAATTGGAGTCTCAGGTTCTTCTGCGGTATTGTCAGTGAGGTTCCGTCGAAAATATGGTATCGGTCGAAGAGAAGTGGGCAAAGATTTCCCACCAATCCATGCGTGGTGGAGGGTCAACTTACCATCTTCCTCTTCCTCTTCCTCGTCCTCCTCTTCGTCTTCTTCGTCCTCGTCCTCGTCCTCGTCCTCCTCATCTTCATCTTCATCTTCGCTCTCGGGTTGCACGTGCTTCTTCTTCAGGGCACTCTTGAGTGGCTTCTGTCCTGGCTTGCCAGCACCGTTGATCTTCTTCGCCTTGTTCTTGTGCATATGCTCGTCCTCCTCATCGTCGTCCTGTATTTGTTAGCTGTGTCAATCTCCACGCGCATAGCGCGCTTATAGCTCTGAGCAACCTACCTCGTCTTCTTCGTCATCCTCGTCCTCGTCATCTTCCTCATCCTCCTCGTCCTCCTCGTCCTCCTCTTCGTCTTCGGATTCCTCTTCATGAACGGGGGGCTGCCTGCCCTTCTTGCCATTCATAGCAGGAGCGGCACCCTTCTTTCCATTCATACCACCCTTGGCAGCACCCTTCTTGGGCATTGGCTCTTCGTCCTCGTCTTCCTCATCCTCGTCTTCGTCCTCCTCATCGTCATCCTCATCCTCCTGTCTTCGTTAGTTTCAAGCAGGATCTATTGCGGTAGAAAGCGCGAACCTCGTCTTCGTCATATTCAGGCTCGGGGACCTTGCTCTTCTTCGCGCCGGGCTTGCCGTTCATGCCGTTCATCTGGCCCTTGGCAGCGCCCTTCTTAGGCATATATTCTTCCTCGTCCTACTCTAAGTCAGCAACTTTGGCTCTCGATCTTCAGAAGACTCCAGCTCACCTCCTCATCCTCATCTTCGTCCTCCTCATCTTCCTCGTCCTCTTCATCCTCTTCATCTTCTTCTTCATCTTCATCTTCATCTTCCTCCTCAGGGTCGTGCACTGGAGCCTTCTTGCCCTTGTTGGCCTTCTTGCCGGCTACAGCACCGTTGATCGCGCCTATCGCCGCACCAGCAGCACCCTTGCCAAGAGCCTTACCAGCAGTCTTGCCAAATTTCTTAGCTTTGCTAGTCGCCTTCTTCTCCTTTTCTGCTTTGCCAGCTTTCTCGGGCTTGCCAGCTTTCTCGGACTTGCCAGCCTTACCGGTGGGGGGCATGACCGCGGTCTTGCTAGGAGGGTTTGTGTCCTTTGGAACGCCTGCTTTGCCAATGATAGGGATTGGCTCCCTACCAGGGCCACGGGACTTGGAGCGTGCGCGATCCTTCATCGGCATCTCGGGCTCGGGCTGGCGGACCTTGGATCGCGAGCGGGAGCGGGTATCGCTCTTGGCGGGCGCCAGTGCTTCGGGTTTCGGGGCGCGGGAGGTGGAACGCGACTTTGTTCCTTTGGCTGGAGCCGTGAGGCTGCCACCGGCTGGGGCGCGTGTTCGGGACTTGGAGCGGCCGCGGTCCATTTTTGGTTATTGTTTGGCGAGGAAGACAGTAGTAGTTAGTTTGGTCGGTGGGCGTGGAAGTTCGAGAGTCGATAGCAGAGTTAGTGTGTGGTTGAGGAACTGAGATACGAAGCCTGAGAGGAGAAGTCGGCTGTTTATCAAGGAAGTGAGGAAGCAATTGGGATCGTTGGATCCACCACCGAGCCACTCAGCCTGCGGTTCAGAGTGCATAATCTGACGCGATACGCAGGCGGTAGAGTAGGTAATCGAGAAATCAAAGGGGCTGTAAGGCTGAGTGCTGGACGTCAAAATAGGAACGGAGACTCGCAGTGTCCGTCAGAGGGCTTCCTGGGTTGTAAGTAAGCTTATCAAGACATCCTACTGCGTGGCTCCTTCTCGTCACCGATTCGGTGGGCGCTGGCCGTCGTCAAAGGTAAGGCTGGGCCAGATGCAGCCGCAGGCGTCTGGTGCGATACCCTTGTGCAGCAAGTTGATAATCCTGGTACATACGCCGCTTGCATGAATTCCCATATCTCCTGGATGTTACCGCGTCGGACGGAGATTCAAAGATACATACCGAGACGGCGACGTGAAGCACGAAGTTCGATAACCGCCAAGCCCGGCCCACTATTTCTACTGCCCGACTTCAGTACAACACTAGGAGTCGCCGACCGTGACGCTTCACTCGGAGCTAGAACCGAGCACCACGTTGTCCATAGTGGCTGTAGCATAACGTTCGTAAACTCTGGTTGTGCATTCGACGTTGCAGTGCAAAATGAACTCGTGAATGTGCGGCAATATGGTTTCTGATTACCGCGGGGCTTTGTCAGCGCTGACCAGCCCACCCACTGTTTCAGCAACCGCAGAAAGATTCCGCTGTGTAAGCATCTCAGCAGATCTGGACTCTTCCAAAGGTCCTGACCTGAAAGCGTGAGAGTGGCACATCGTGGGCTAGAAAAGGCGCGAGCTCGGTGGCGTAAGCACAAAGGTCCGGCTGGGTTGGTCAGACCGAGGGTAATGGGTATGTGACCAAGAATAGCAGCATGAGCAAAGTGTAGTGCGCACCATGTGAACTTCTTATGCGCTGAAACATGGTTCCCTCCTCCTAGTGGTCCTCGCGCTCGATCTCACAGGAATCTGGAGGAGCGGGCAACGCCCTCGAAGGGGCCATGAAGTACCAGGCAGCCTCACTGTGATCTGCCGGGGCCTTGTGTAGGTCGGCGGCGAGCAAAGGGGTCGGGGGCAGGTAGGTTGGGCCTCAGATCTCTTCAAACCCTGGAGAATAAGTCCACGTGGTCGGAGTATTCTGACGGGTCGATCTCATCAGGGTCATATCATCAGTCCAAGCTACAGCTCCTCCACCCCACCAACCCTCCTCTCTGCCACCTCCCGCACTTTTTCCTCCAGCACATCTTGACCCCACCTCTGGGCCACCTTTCCAGCCGCCTCCAGCATCCGACCCGTCCGATCTTTCATCAGTTTCACCACCTCCAAAGCCTTCATGCCTCGTTCCTCGCCTTCCCGGCATTCCACGGCCAGCAACTGCAACAGGACCTTGTCTACCTCGATCTCCCGCCGCGCCACTTCTGTCCTCTGCGAATGGCCGGCGTTGTCACCCTGTGCATCCACGGCGTCTCGCAGGAGCTCCAAAAGTAACGTACTGCGTACGAAGCTCTCCTCCAATCTAGAGCCAGCCTTGGCATTGCTCTCGTTTCCATCCTCATCCTGCGCGCCTTCCTCCACCAGTCTGCCCACCGGCATCTCGAAATCGAATTCTGTGAGCAGCGGCCGAGGAAAGTACGGACTCGTTTCACCGCCCTTGAGGATGACGCAGTGGAATTTTTCGCCAGCAACAGCCACAGGCCAATACTTTTCCTCCTTTTTGCCATCTCGTAGCCGTTCTAGCCGCCGGGTATCAAGGAGTGGCACCCATTTCGCTTGCCCTGGTGTCCGCCAGTGCATCAAGGTCAGCAGCACACCCTGTTTGTCGTAGATACATGGATCGCCCTCGTCCGACCAGAAGAGACTCTGCAGTCCCCACTCGTCGTCCACATCCTCGCCAACCTCGCTCAGAGCCACGACATCCTCGGTCTGGAGGACTTCATCGTTCCGTAGATCTTCGAGACTGTAGACCAGCTTCGTTCGACCGTCGCCACCCACCGGCCCATTGCCTACAATGAGCACATAGTCACCCCAGCTCGCGCAGGTCACTGCTGGGCTATGCTTCACCCGCCACATTCGCACTGGAGTTCCGAACAGCGTCCATACCCGCACATAGCCTGTGTTTGTGATTGCAACGACGTGGCGCTTGCCCAGGGCAATGCTCGTTGCCTCCTCACCTTTGGGCAGCTGGATGCGACTCCCGTTGCCACCATCTGATCGCGAGACCCATGTTTCGTGCGGCCGGTAGAATACAACACCTCCTTGGTCATCCTTTGCCGAGGAGGAAAAGAGTGAGCCATGATCGGTGAGACATGCCTTGTCGTAGCCAAAGTAGTCAGTGAAGTGCAAGTCGCGATGCATCTCGCGGTCGAAGAACTCTACTGTGACAGTGCGGTGAGTGTCGTGATCCACGGTCCACACGAATCCAAGGAGGTTCAGACAGAGATAGCGCCGGTTACCGCGCCACAGCGTCGAAGAGGGTTGGAAAGCTGCATGCTGTTCTGGAGAGAAAGTACCGTAGCGGCTGCGTTTGGCGATTGGGAGGTCGACATGGCCATTGGTGCGCTTGCCGTTGAGATTGATGTTAACGCCGTTTGTATAGCCAGCATTGTCATCATCCTCGATCCAGTCATCGAGATCGGCATCGATTGGACCAGGAGATTCACCAAGTGCTTCATCTAACGAATCAGGAGTAGCAGCGCGTCGTTTGTGCGCGTAGCCGTTAACACCATTCGTCAGACGTTGCTCGTCAAGAGGATCGTGGAAGAACGGTGCGCGTGTCTTCGGTCCCTTGAGAATCTTGAGATGGTTTTCGTCCTGGAAGAAATTGGGCTGGATGCTGCACTCGCCCCAACTGTTGGTCCAATTGACAATATTCTCGCTAGTGGGATGGAAGGCAACTTGTAGAATCTTCTCGTAATTGTCTTTCCGGATAGGCTGCTGGGTCTTGGTTTCCCAGATGACGAGCAAGTCGTCGGCGCCGGAGCTGGCGAGAAGTGCGCCATTCGGAGACCAGGCAAGAGAGGTAATGTCGCCATTGTGCCCGCCTGAGAAGACACGCTGGAATGCGCCGTCTGCCACGGAGATGACTTGAATGTCCCTTGCTGCTGTCGGGCAAGCAAATGCTCTTCCATCTGGATGCCACACCGCCTTGCTCGTGGCTATTTGTGCTGTTTCTAGTTGTCTGGCAACCCCGTCGATCGTACGGAAGAGGGATGGTTGTTCGGGGAGCACCGAAACGTCGTAGATGTAAATGCGGCCATCTGTACAAGATGCTGCAAGATACTTCCCGTCTGGTGATGGTGAGAGGTGCTTGATTGGTTTGGGGTGGTCATTGAGGGTTATGAGTCGTTCGGTGTTGTGTCGGTTCACCACCTTCACTTCTATCTCGCTGCTGTTATCAGCCTTGGTGTCTTGAGCGGTGCGGATAACTCACTCGCTTGAAGCAGCCACCCAAGTCTCACTTTGTAGAAGGGCCACGTCTCGGACTGGCAATGTGAACCTCACGATCATCCGCTCAACCTCGCCGCTAGGGACTTTGTACTCTGTAACAGTTCCATCCTCGCAGCCCAGAACAACGAAGTCGTTGCCTGACGCGACAGCCAGCGTGTCTTCATGCGTATCCATGAGCATGTCAGGTTCGCCATTGTCATGGGTTCGATAGGAGCGAGCGAAATTGCCACAGCCAGCGACATTGAGCCGGTGGCCGTCTGGTGAGTATTGGAGGAACGTCGGACCCGGGGGCTGTGCTGGGCGCAAGGGAAAGGGAGGTCTGTCAGGCATGTCGAACGAGCAAGAATACTCTCGAAGGACAGTGGTCGTCACCTTGGGTACTGGAAGCGTAGTGTGCTCAGCACTAGGAGGGCTACATCCGCAGGTGACGGGGCGCGTTGGACGCGTTCTACGCGTCGACAAGGATCCGCACCCAATTTTGTCCATATCCGGACTAGCGTACAACATTTCGCTGCCTCACCACGGTGTATCGAACGCAAGGCGGCCACGACACTTCACCAGATTTATGTGACGGTGAATTTCCTGTGATGTTCTCTTCAGTATTATGAAGTTCAGCTATACTTCTTTAGGGCCACATTGGTGCTCGCGTGATTCCTCAGACCTTGAAGCCCAGCTTCTCATTCGCCAACTCCCGCATTCTCCTCTGCCCACTGCTCAACCCCGGCTCATCCACGTCAAACGGCTCGAGCCCCAGCGCTCGCTTCCCAGCAACCGACCACACATTCTCCTCCTTTGCGCCGTGATCCTCATGATCCCTCTCCAGTTCACCGTGCTCGTAATTTTCAAAATCCTTCGGCGGCATCACATCCATGAAGCTCTGCCGCATGCTCACCAGATTCTCTAGGTTGTAGGGGCACAGCGGCACACAGGCATTATAGCTAACGGACGAATCACGCGTGCCCGGGTGGAACTTGTCGACCTCGTGCACGAGATCGCAGTGCCAGAAGACGTAGTCGCCGGGCTTGACGGGAGGGATGCCGACCATGCTTTTCTCGAGTTGCAGGTGGGGGTGCAGTTTCTGCGTGGGATAGAACTGGAGGCCGCCAGGTTTGGCGCCGGGGAAGAGCGGTGTGATATCGTCGAAGGTCTCGTCTAGGATGAAGAAGGGGCGGAGGAGTTGGTAGGCCGTTGTGAGTTTCAGCTCTGGCACGAGACGTAGGGTGCCTTCGCCGGTGGATGTGTGGGAGAGGCCCATCCACCCTTGCATGGAACGAAAGGCTGAGCAGGAGTCTAGGTAGGTTAGCGGGACCAGCCGTCGGGGTGAGAGTGGCTGAGAGATCTGATAACTTACTGCCGGTTGAATACAGGTCTGTCTTTGCATTTGATCTGTGGTCGGCGTTCCAGGGGTCGTATTCCTCCCACTTGCCCTCAAAGATCTTTTGGTAACAAGACCGATATGACAGATCTTCCCAGCGCTCCATGGACCCACTGTCTTGATGAGCACTAAGAGTGTATTCTGCATCTAGGCGAGCTGTCAGTCATTGACGCCGGCTTGCCACTGTAACCGGTGAGGATACCTTTAGAAGGATGTCGTATACGAAATCTGTCCGCATAGATGACCTGACTCGACATATCAAATAGCCCATCGTCCGAGCTTAGATGCCACAATTTGCTGACGGCATTCATCGCCGCCATAACTCGCGGATGACTCCTGATCTGAACCTGTGGCGCAGTCCAAAAGAGGCTGAAGTTCTGAGGGTCATGTTTCGGGAAGCCGGCGATGTTTGGGTGCCGCTTCGTGTAGCTTTTAAGATCGCTTTCCCAGGTCGTTGCTTGCTCCTCCGAGACCACTCCGCGAATGATGAGGCAGCCGGTCTGAGCAACGACATTTCGAAGGCTCTCCGGTATTTCTCCGCTGCTTTCGACCACAGAGAAGTCAACCTCAGGGATTGCCTGGGGCCCTTGTTTGGAGATTCGGTCGATCTCTTTCTCGAGGGCCAACTTAAGACGTCGGTAGGACTCGATCACCTTGTCCTTGTGCTCAGCGCTTACTATAGATTGCTTCAACTTCGAGAAGCGCTGTTCTAGGAGCTCACAACTGGGTCGGCAGTCAATGATTCCTGTTCTCAGACGAGGATGGTGCTGGTGTTACGTACGGATACTGCTCTTGAAGCTGTGTTTGTGTCTGTGTGGTCGTCATGCTAGGCCAAAAGTGCTGCGAACGTAGGTTTGTGTTGTTGTGGAACAGAGAGCGAGACAGTAAGGACGAAGGTGTCTTAAGATGTCATAATGCTGGCCAATCCCTCGACGTACGTTGATAGCCCAGCGACGGGGGAGAGCCTAGATGATTTGGCGAAACTCCACAAGTACTCCAACCCGACGCCCCGCGGCCAACCTTAAGGGGATGTTGCCCGGCGAATGATCATGTGTCACAAAGCAGAACACTCCGTAATTGGTTGAGACTGGTCCGAGTCGAGGAGCTAGCAGGGCATGTGGTGATGGCAGTCAAGGGAGATCGGAGAATTGGTATCATACTGTGCGTTCTAGCCACTCCAGCTCAAAGTATGCTAATGTGCTTTTTGGTAACATAGATCACGCTGTTACCTATAGATTACTGCCATAACAATGTTTGGTAGTAGTTCCAGTAGATGGGAGCTTCCATCTGTTCGGTGACCCACGTATTTGCTGTAGAAGAAGCGCATCGAATCTAACGGTTCTTAAAGCTCGAGTAACACTAACGCCCGGCATCAAATTCCACGTCATTCTGATTTGTCGAAAAGCGCTCCAAAAGAAGATTCAAGCGTAATTCGGGAAGCCTAGCAAATTCAAACTTCTGGGCAAGTCGTCTGAGGTAGTAGGAGTACGTTTCGAGCATACCCTGACGAGTTTCGTAGACAGCATCATTCGTGCTTGACAACAACGCCGTAATCAAGAAGCTCCCGAGGATGGCTATATTGGATTTGCAGTCTGCATGTATTTTCAGCAGATGAGGTCAATTACGTCTAGATTGAGCAAGCACTTACAGCTCAGCCACAGGCCACTCAAGTCCTGTGTGAGGAGACGTTCAAAAACTTCGAAGATCTCCCTGAATAGGGCGCTCTCTCGATGAATGTCATAATATGATGTTCCACCAACGCATGTGAAGAGGGCTCTTTGAATGGATACAGCGATCCCATAGTATGCGAAGATGACGGCGTAATCTAGCTAGCGTTAGCTAGAGTCCGATGCTGGGGGATGGCTGGAACACTGTTGATAACGGAGCCTGGCTGCTCCCATATCTGAGCATTTTCCGTATACCACGTGGTTAGTTGTGCCTGGCACTTGCTCGCCCTCTGCAGCGCCTGCTCGGCCGAAAGCCTATCTGCACTATCTTTCACAGTGTAGAAATTGTCGAGGACACTTGCAAGCACAACACTCAACTTGGTCAAGCTGATGAAGGCTACGACCGATGAGAGATGCCCTTCATTGAGCCCACCAACGTCATTGGTGAAATCGGTATCGGCAAGGTGTGTCAGGTCGAATTGATTCTCGTGAATATGGCTGGGTCGACCGTACCAGTGGGCAAGCCTTCAGAAGGGTCAGGCAAATGCTCGCATACATCCTGGGTATTGGCGATAACGAACCACTTGTCTTGCATGTAAACAGTCCACCACAATATTCGACGACTTTTGCGTTCAGCCGAAGATAAGTCCCATGCTTCAGGGTTTGCGTGGAGGCCGATCTCTTGCGAGACCGCTACAAGCTGCGACCCGTTCAGTCAGAGCCTAGGAAAGACGTCACGACTCTATGAAAGTCTTTCGCAGGTGCGGGGAACAGCAGTGCTTCGAAGAACTGTCAATGTTACACACCTGGGATGTCAGAGGCCAGTAACCGGGATGATTCGGTTCACGGACCAGCATAGGCGCAATCTGTAGGTAGATGAGATTGGCCTGAACAGTCCTTAGTGACGGTGTCCTCGCTTCGTATGTAACTCCCAAGAAGACCAATTCTCGAAGTTCCTGCTTGAGGGCTACATCAACCCCAGGCTGAAAATCGAGCGCTGCACAATACACTGCTGCAAGCAATGAAGCAGGGATCTTGTTTGCTGACAACAATTCTTCGAATGCGATCAAGTCTTCCAATATGGGAAGGCTGGGGTGGAAATGAGAGTAGTAGATGCTCAGAAGCACGCTGTGGTTGGGTTCAACGAGGTTCTTGACATGATCCAATTCGTATGCGCCTTCTCGAGCATCTAGTAGGTGGTCCGGGTAGGACTAGGTCAGAGACCTTAGTGATGTTGGGATGCACGATTGGGAGAGTGCGTACCGTGAAGTATGCCGGGCCAAACTCACGTGCAAGTGCCTTCCAAACCGTCCAGTTGGCAGTTCCAAAGGCGCTCTTACCACGAAAAGGTAAATGCCGGAGCAGGTAAACGTCTTGGTCGCTACTAGCTCCAGTGTACAGGAATGTACGTCCAGGGATGACAGTTGTCCGCAGCCGCTCACTACTGTCACTAATACTCGCCGCCTCAGTGTGCTGTTTGGCCAATTTATGCACACGTTGGAGGCCTGCCAACTTTGACCCGATGCCAGGGTCCTGCTTTGCCTGGTCACCGTTCTCTCCGAGTGATCGTCGCTTCTTAACGGGTGGCACAGACAGAAAGGTGCATTTGGTAGATCTGTGGCGGCAGAGCGTACAGTCGACCTGCCCATGATCTACGAAACAGCCAACGCGACGTCTTCGGCAGTGGTCGCACCTGGTTGGAGAACTCCAGTCAGCCTTCGGACGAAACAGTAGTCGAAAGCTTGCCAGGAGTCATACGGGCGTCGTTTCTTGGAGCGGTAGGGTCTCGCTTCCAGCTGCTGGAACTCGTCCGACCTGGAGGACTGATAATCCTGTCCAGTGGGAAAAGCCAAAGGATTCCCATTGGTTGCCATATCTTTCAGATGCGATACGAGCGCAATAGCGATCGTCTCGAATCCGAACGGAGGACAGAGTGAGCTAGAGTAGTTGGCCGCGGGGCGTCAAGCCGCATGATATGTACCTTGGGGATGCAGTTGGGGCCATTGCTCCTGTGGGGAAGACTGTACCTAACATTGATCCTGGCCGGCAATCTCCGCAGCAAGTTGGCCGCGGGGCGACGAGCGCTTCTCGTTATCTCGGCACACGTCCTCGACCAAGCAGTTGACGGGCGTTTATCGGCGCTACCTCAGGGAACTGGAGTTAGTATACCAGCCTGCAGTACCGTTAGCATACTGCAGTGCAGATATCTTTATCGCGGCAAACATGTCTCGCGTGCTCAGGGATCCTCGCCGCCTGGGCGTCGAGATTGCCAATCGTAGTGCGAGCACCACGATTCCATTTTCAGATATATAAGGACGATATGTCTTCTTCTGAGCCTGCCGATGTTTGTGTCGTTCCGAGTCCCGGAGACGCGTTCAGGTGCCGTTGACATGATGAAGTTCGAGAAGCCACTCCTCCTGAGGGAGATGACTCCCCGGTTGCTGCGGATTTATCTCTTTGCATCGGTAAGATCTTGCCCTTCCGGAGGGTTGAAGGGGAAGCTGACAATTACTGTTCGCAGATGGGTGCAATGGTACGCTTCTCAGACTCTGGTCTGGATGACAGCTTACCACCTGCAGAACTTTGGCTATGACAACAACTGGTGGGCCGGCATCATTGGCATAGATACTTTTGCTCAGGACTATGGTCGGTACAATGGACCTGATACACCGAGGAGTCTGCCCTCTACATGGCTCTCGGCAGCCAGCGGTACTCCCTTGGCTGGGTGGATCATAGGATGCTTCGTGTCAAGCTATCTCACCAGCAATATCGGCCGGAAGATGACTATAGTGGTGCTCTGCGTTATCGCTCTTGTTGGAATGGTCATACAATGCGCGGTCCACAACTACTGGGCGCTCATGGTGGGCAGGCTCATCAATGCATTCTCCATGGGTAAGCTGGACGGATTTGACAGAGAAGCTCTCGTACTCACGCTTGCAGGCATTGAGGCCAATTGCATCCCTATGTATATGGCTGAACTTGCCCCGCCAGCTATCCGCGGAGCCCTGGTCAACTTCTACCAGAGCTGGCTCATGATTGGGGCGGTTCTGGCTGCTGCCACCGTCTACGCCACGAACGAGCATCTCACTGGGAAGTGGACATATCTCACACGTATAGGACGCCAAATCTGTCTCTCGTGAAAACAAGGGCTAATCTATTCGTTGCAGCAATTGTCGTTCAGATCGGCCCGCCAGTCCTGCTACTCTCGGCCGTGTGGTTCATCCCGGAATCTCCACGCTGGCTTCTTTCCAAAAACCGGAAAACCAAAGCATTCGAAGCTCTCCAATACATGCGGCATGGAAGCTCGACTGACGACGAAGTCTCATCAGAGCTCGAGCTGATCGACCTTGCTCTCGAGCAAGAAAAGGAGCTTCACCGCGCTACCGGCTACGCTGACTGTTTCAAGGGTGTGAACTTCCATCGCACGATGGTCGCTGTAGGAGTACAATGCCTGCAGCAAGCCCAAGGTAACTCGTTCACGACCACCTATATTGTTCTCTTTCTCCAGTCTCTCGGCGTGGAGAATCCGCTCCTAATCAAGACTGCGCGTGCCTGCTGCAGCTTTGCGGGTACACTTTTCGCATTCTACTTGACAGACAAAATCGGGAGACGTATGATGCTGATCGGCGGTGCCTTCCTCATGGCAATCCTGCTTTGGGTGACCAGTGGTCTGGCGGCTTGGACACCAGGCGGTGTCACAGGGTCTGCTGCTCAAGGAGCAATAGCCTGCATCATTCTTCATGTGAGTGTCTCTCGAGAATCTGCATATGTTTGCTGACAACCCTTTCAGGGCGCCATATCGACCGCTTGCTGGGGATCCGCAATGTGGACAGTGACAAGTATGGAACTCCTTACTCCTCCAGGTGCAAACTCTGCTGACATCTTGACAGCGGAAGTAGCCACGAATCAACTCCGGGAAAGGACCATCGCCGTGGCGACAGTCCTGGGTTTTGCAACGAGCCTTGTCATCACCTATGTGAACCCTTACGTTCAAGGCGAGCCCGGGAACCTCGGGGCTCGGGTGGGGCTCATCTATGCGAGCATGTCCTTCCTGGCAATGGCTTTTGTCTACTTTGTGGTTCCGGAGATGAAAGGCAGGAGCTTGGAAGAGCTGGACGAAATGTTTCACTCTGGTGTCCCTGCTTGGAGATCCAAGGGGTTTGTGGCCACCGGTCTGGGCGCGCAGATTACCGACATCCAGAACAACAACTCGGGCAGACTGATTGTGGGCAAGGATGGGGTTGCTGTCACTGACGTCGAAGTTGGTTTGCCTAAGGACAAGACGAATGGCCGTCAAGGCATTTAGAGTGTAGACTGGGAATGTCTTCGTTGCCGCTTCTCGGCATGGACACGCTCGGCGTTGACATGGGTAGATTCATGTGTGGGACTGCCTGCACTCTGCATGTGGGATCAAATCAGTCGTACGTGCACCTAATTGGACGTTGTGACTTAGTAGCAGCACATGGTGTGGCGTATGACAGAACCGCTCTGTGCGGGAACCGAACTTTTGGCTAAGACTACAACCTATAAATGCTACCTAGGTGCAGGGTTCTCTGTCGCCTTCTCTAGAGCTTACCTGCTGCCTTTGCGCGTTGGGCTCCGAGGATCCCCTTGACGTTTTTCCCTGACATTCTTTCACGATGCCCCCTCCTTTCGCCGTTGAAAACTGGAAAGCAGAGGCAGCCAAAGCGCGCATGAAGGTCGAGCAGTCGATCCCTTCGGCATGGCGTCTCCCCGCGAGCCTAGCTGCGCTCGCTGTACGAGGTACTCTGAAGCCTGAGGACCCTCGTGTCATCAGCTGTGGCATCCTCGAACCCAGAGACATTGAATTAACATCCATCTCCGACGTGTCCATTCTCTTGCAGGCCTTGAGTAACAGGAGATGCACAGCCGTCGAGGTTGCGACAGCCTTTTGCAAACGAGCTGCCATTGCCCATCAATGCACCTCCTGTTTGACGTGCTTCTTTCCAGAAGAAGCGTTGAAGCGTGCAGGCGAGCTAGACGACTATCTCGCCACAGAGGGAAAAGTGGTGGGTGCTTTGCACGGCTTGCCGGTGTCCTTGAAGGATAGTTTCAACATGGCCGGCAAAGTCTCGTCCATTGGCTTGGTTTCCTGGTTACCAAATATTGCGTCTGAGAACTCGGAGTGTTCCGATGCCATACTCGCTGCGGGGGGTGTACTGTTTGTCAAAACAGGCACTTCTCAGGCGTGCCTCATGGTGGAGAGCATCAACAATATCTTCGGCTCTATACGCAACCCGTACAATCCCGACTTGAGCGTTGGTGGTTCATCTGGAGGCGAAGGAGCCCTATTGGCATCCAAGGGTAGCATACTGGGGTTGGGTACTGACGGTGGCGGGAGTCTGCGCTTTCCAGCAATGTTTTGTGGGCTTTGGGCGTTGAAGTGCTCGAAAGGGAGAGTGCCAGCCAAGGGACTTGCGAGTACATACGACGGCAACGAGTCTACAAACGCCGGTCTTGGGCCATTAAGCCGGTCTGTATCGGGACTAGAGGTTGGCATTCGAGCTCTGCTTGCTACCAGGCCATGGGAGCGGGATCCTGGCTGCATTCCCATGGCTTGGAAGTCCCAAGAAGCGATCCGAGCGACCGGAAAGCTCCGAATAGCAGTGCTCCGCGATGATGGGGTTGTTGAGCCAGTAGCATCTGTGGTGGTAAGTTTGCCTGCGCGGTGGAGCCCCGGTTCCTCAGCTAATGTCTTATCAGAGAGCTATACAAATGGTGATCAAAGCCCTGGAGAGGGTAGGCCACGAGGTGGTAGATTTACCCGCCGAAAGGATGAAAACGCTTCATCGACGTGGTACCTCATGTGTCATGAAATCCAACGTGCAGAATGGTGGACGATCAATCACGAAACACATTCAAGCATCTGGAGAGCCGGTCGTGCCAAGAACAGCAGTAGGATCAAAGGATTCGTTGCTTACTTCGGAAGAGATATTTGCCAACCATGTTGAGAGGAGCAAGATAAGCCGAGAGTACTCTGATGTGTGGCTGTCATACAGGATGGACGCCATATTGAGCCCAGCAGTAGCTCATCCGGCCTGTCCACATGGCGAGTACATCAGCAACGCTTATGCCGGCATATATAACATGCTGGACTATGTCACAGGAAGCATACCAGTGACGACAGTCCGAGACGACGATGCGCCGAATCAGGCTTGGCTAGAGCGGGATCCATACCCACAGATCGAAGCTGTACGATTCCCTTATGACAAAGGAGATAAGGAGATGAAAGACCTGTGTAAGTCAAGATGATGGGTACCCAGTTCTCTAGAAGCAAGCTAATGAAGAGAAGATACGTCGCCGGCAGTGTTTCGAGACGCGCCCGTTGGGGTACAGATTGTATGCCAGCGACTCCGCGAAGAGAAGTGTGTCGGAATCATGAAGGAGATAGAAGTTCTACTGGCCGAGCCATCCATAGCGCATGACAATGAGCACTTGTAGATGGTGGAGAAGTTGCCAACAAGGCAGGTTGCCTGAATACGATGTTGCAGTCACCCCCCAGACATTGTCCGGAACACATGAGGCTCTCACAACCTGGTGGCGGAGAAAGGACCCCACCATTCAAGAGGCAAGGCAGGACAAGATATCGCACGTGCCTGCGAAGTCGCAGTCCTCACCGGGCTTAGTTGCTGACGCGAGAGGCTTCTTCGATATGGTCGCCAACCAAGACATCTTCGTTGGTGGACAGCACTGTTCTGTGATGGCTGGCTGCCTGGCTGCCTGGCTGGGGAGTTGCGAGTCTCGAGATGAGGCAAGAATTGCGATGAGAAGAGGTGGTGTGCCGACAGCTTCGATGTGAGTTCGGTAGACATGGTCCATGCTGGTGTTGATTGCCATCCTGGTATTGTCGAAGTCGTGCTTGCTTAACGTTTATCAAACCAAACCAATACAATGGAAGCGGGCATGCAGAACACGCCGCCTTCTCTCAATGCAGTTTGCCATTAAGTCGTATACTAACTGCCAAAGTAATCACGTAGCCCAATCTAGTACTAGTAGTACTGAACCCTGTTACATCGAGAAGGTATCGGGAAGAAGTCAAACAGCCAGACATGAGCACCGTTTTCCCCAGGTGAGTCAGTTATTCTGGCCGCCTTGTCAGCGTCATTCGTGACCGGAACGCCATCGCTGAAAACACGTCCGTTTCCATCCTCCCATCCAGTTCGTATTTTGAAATCCGTCGCATTCGATATGCGAGCCATAATCCATCCACCCATGCGTTCGTTCAATCATGGTATTCCGTTGGCACATTTCGTGTTCGTACACGTCTTCATCGTTAAGTGAGTCGCTTGGAGTCCTTTACGAGCGATCCACTCCTAGGCTGAAGCATCGGTAGGCACATCGTTCATGTCCTCGTCCTCTTTCTGGGTACCGGTGAAACCATTCTGTTGCAGACCTTGTGGCTCTGCTCGCTCCGGTTGGCAGGTCGACGTTTTCTCCTCTGGCTGTGGACCACCTTTTGGCAGGTTGTTCGGATGCTTGGACAAATCCGGCCACAAACATGTCCGCACATGGGTGATGACATCCTCGACATACTCGCGTCCCTGCTTCAGGACACGGTCCATATGCATGAACGGATGCGGCACCTATCATTGTCAGCAAGACTCTTGAAAGACGACAAGGGCACCCACCCCTGGAAACCTCTTCAGCAGCACATTGTTTCCAGCCTCTTTGCACTTTTCGGCATACGCCTCGGCCTCGTCTCTTAACGGGTCACACTCGGCTGTAGCTACCCACGTCAAAGGCGCCAAATTCTCAAAGCTGGGCGCATTCATGGCATCGGCAAACCAGCTGATGTCTCGCTTCTGCTCCTTCTGGCTGACGCCAGCGTTACTGCCCAGGCTCATCCATTTGAAAGTGTCAAACCACTTCAGCTTTTCCCAATTCAGCAACGGCGCGTACTGGCTTTCTTGCATGCTTGGCCAGGGACTCATCTCGGGGGTGGCGTACTTCCGTACGTCACTGATGGTGGGCGTGCCAACAACGACGCCCTTCAGACGGTCGCTCATGCCAAAGTCGCGTAACATGTGATTCAGAATGAGGGCAATAGTGGCGCCGGAGCTTTCTCCGCCAAATGTGACGTTCTCCGGGTCGATGCTGAAGGTCTTGTGGTTGTTGAGGATGTGCAAGACGGCGGTCAGGGAGTCCATGATGCCAATGGGAAATGGATATTCGGGGATGAGACGATAGTCGATATCGATGACGCAGCACGGGACGTGGGCGCAGATGTGATGGCAGATGTGTGCATCGGTTTCGAGGTCGCCAACAGCCCAGCCTACCGAAGTTAGCATATGGCCGCCTCAAGGGCCAGAGCCTGTAACATACCTCCACCGTGAAAATTGAAGTGCGCCGGCCACACCTTCCGCACGCCTTGTGGCTCGCCTGGCGGTACATAGACCCTCACGCCAATCTCACCAGGATACTTGTCCCAGCCGGGCACCACGGTCTCGCCAATGCCGCCAACACCACTGGGATTCTGCGTGGCGTATCTGTACAGGGAGCTGTAGTTCTGGCGCACAATGTTTATGTCCGTGGGTGGCGCCGGGCCGTTGGCGATATGTTCATTGTAGAGGCGTACGAAGTCTGGATCAAGTTTGGGCAGGACGCTGGTGTGCAAAGGTTGCGGGGCCGCCGCCGGGCCGGAGGGATGAGGGTATGCGGAGGCGTTGGTGTTCGAAGAGGGCGCCAATGGCGGCGGCATTTTCATGGAGGAGGGAGTAGCGTGTGCGTGAGATGTGAGATCAGAGTTGGTAGTCGAGGTGGCGGAGGCAGAGATGACGCTGGGGGAGGATGCGGACATGATGTAGTCGGCACTTTGCGCTGCCGAAGCTTTGCTCGTCAGAGCAGTGGTGATATCGTAAGCGCCTTTCGGGCGGCTGGGAACGCCTCTGTGTCGAGGGCGAAGTGAATTACGCAGAGTCGTGGGACCGGAGGGGCGAGACTGACATTCACAGCCAGGTATGGATGAACATTATCAGCACAGACGCATCGCACTGTCGAATTCGTCGGCAAGGTCTAATAACACAGATGGATGAAGTGAAGTGAAGTGAGAAGTTTGGAAAGGCAAGTCTACAGAAGAAGTCGTCACGACGGCGGCGGCAGCTCCATCCCAAGGCTCGCTCCGAAGTGCAGTCTGCAGTCTGCATGCAGAACGAGCAGAAGGAGCAGAAGTCGATGAGGGGGCCCCCAGTTTCTGTGCTGATCCTCTGTGGAGGGGTTTCGCGCATGCTGACTGGCAGGACCATCGGACTTTGCAGACTTGGCCCGGTCCACTGCGCAAACCCTTCTCATCCATTGTCCGAACATCAAGCCGAATCCGTCAGCACCACGACACCACCGACACCTTCATTCTCTTTGCTTTCCGACTTTCGTGCGCATGCTTTTGTGCCCGGCTCTGGCCGTCTGGCCGCCTGGCCATCTGCAAGGGCTGCCCGCTCCTCTCCTGAAATTCCAAAGTAAGATATTCAACGATTCGACGTGCAGTCTGCAGTCTGCAGTCCGCAGATGGCTGCCCGCGCTTCTAGGCGCAGAGACGTCAACCGCGTGGCAGCCAAGGTCCAGATCGCCAACGACCCGCCCGTTGTGAGACGCTCAATGAAGCACATGCCCCAAAACCCAACAGTCAAACGCAGATCTAGATTCATCCCACCGTTGGGCCTCTCAAACAAGGCAACCAACTGACCACCGTACGCGGCCAAAATAAACGAACCAAGCCATACGGCCCGTCCGAATCATCCAATCGGCGGTGCTAGACTGTGGGTTTTGCGCCTGTGTGTCGTCAAGTGGTTTCGATGCCCGTGACCAGAACCGTGCCCCAATATCTGGCAATATCCGCCGCCGTCCAAGATGTGCTTACTCCTGTTCGTATATAGCCCACACCGTATGCTAGAGACTGCTGAAAGTCAACAGCATGTCAAAAGCAAAGAGCCAGCCAGTCAGACAGACACTGCGTGACAAAAGCCAAAGCCAAAGCCACTTACCGTCCCCATACAGCCCATTCGTAACACGTCATTCTACCCATATTGACTCCCAAGTCCATGGAGATCCCAATTCCAGCTCACTCATCAAGCCAGCCCAGCCAGAGAGACCGGACCCCACGAACCCACACCCTCTACAGTGGGACATTATGCCCGAACTCATGCTGACATTACGGCAAACTTCCCACGTATTGTACTTACAGATTACCTAGCCTCCGTTGCTTCGCCGCTCTCGCTCCTCGCTCTCGCTTACTGTACCCGCGTGCTTACTGACTACTGTCCCCCCCGTCTTCCAGGCGCGCGCGGACCATAGCTAACGTAGACTCCACTCCACGTGCTGCTTGAGACGTATGCAGAGCCGGCCTCAAGGCCATATATGTGTATGAGGCAGACCGGTAACTGAGAAGATATTGGGAGCAACGGGCGGGCAGAGTTGCTTCCGTATCGAACTGTACAGTATACACATACACCATGAACGGATCAAATGTCTTTAAAAAGCTCTGCTGTCATTGTCCAAGTTTGGAGAATAACAGTGTGGATCAGCGTAGGAAGCTGGGGGCCGTCGCTGGGCACCCGTCGCTTCGCCGCACAACGGGCACGGGTTTGCTCAGTGTGTGGAGTATATATGTAGATACAACCAATTTAGTCTGTACGGCGGCGCTGCTTGGCGCTGAGATATCGGTAGCGGGAATCAATGTTTGAAATAGCCATGAAAAAAACCAAGTAAAGGAGCTCGGCAGACGCTCTCTGCATTGATTGTAGGCTGCCCTCAAGCGGCGACTTCGGGTTCCTGCACCGTTGTGGGTGTTGGAAGATCCATAAGCCTTTGGCTGGCCTTGCATCTGTAGCACTAGAATAGAACATCTCCACTCCGCACGCAACTGTAGCGACACTGGGCGGACTCGCCTGTCCCATGCTCCCATCATCAATCGCAACTCGTTGACCCGCCTGACCGGCCTTCTAGTACAATAGGGCGCCAATACCCGCCCGCCGGGCCGCAGTCTGGCACAGCTGGGTTGTTCTTGTCCTCCTCAGTTGTCTCGGGCCTATTCGTATACATCTCTTTCCAAGCATTCCAACCAACATTCTCTACAGAAGTCTGACCGGACAGGCCAGGCCTTTTGCACGTCCTAATGACGGTTTCGACGTCGCTGACACGCCAGCCAGGTCCTCACTTGATTCGTGCGTTGTCAGGCTCGTAGTAGATGAAATCCCGAATTTCCTTGGTCGACTTGCCCTGTTCGTGCATCTTCATGATGAGCTTACATGTTGAGCCCGGAACAAACTCAACTCGGCACGGTACTGCTACCCAGGCCGCCGGCAGAGCGTTTTGCTGCAATCGTCGGATCGTGTATTGGGGGTGGGCGCCGGCCGACGGCAAGAGTCGGACTAGGGGCGGATCAATCGACTGCAGGACACCTGGCACGCGCAGATAGACAGGGTAGGGGTCTCACATCTCCGAGGATTCCCAAGAACGTGTCGGTTGCGTCTGGTGGTGTTGAGAACCTCGGTTTCGAAGGCCCTGCCTCGACCTGGCTCAAGTACATGAGGCAGGCGGCGCTGACCTGGACGACTGACGCTAGCGGTACTCATATTGAAAGCAGTGGTCGAGATGGTTATGATGATCTTTAAAGGTGGAGGGATGTTCTTCAGACAGTGTTCGGTGGGAAGATAGGATAGTGGCTCGAGGCGGAGACGAGGTTCGGGCCCAATCTCGAGGGCTGGCGAGGACTGTAGAGGTCAAAGCCGGCGGCGTCGCAGCGGACCGTTGCTTTCGTACAGCTTCAAATCGAACAATAAGACTCGAATTGTTGTCGTCTTATCTGCAATCAGATGGTGTGGCACTTGAGATGGTCGGTGCCCTGGGGATGTCCCAAGTGTAAGAGAGAACACCAAGGCAACGACAACAGAATCTCGGCGTCCTAGCCCAACATGGTAGCCGCGCTACAGTTGCCACATCTTTGCTTCAGCGCTGTTGTTGTGAAGTAGACGTCTGTCATGCTGAATGCATGAACATCTGCGGTGACGGCTTTGAGTGCATGCCTGGGGTCGGTCACTTTTGCCCCTTCACAATCGAAGGAACGGCCCACCAACGATGAAATCTTTCCACCTCCTCAGAACCAGCAATTGTGACTTTCAGAGCTGCAATCGTACTCGTCAATCCCGCTGTCCGATTCGTTGACTTCTCTTCCTCCTCAAGGGCCTTCGCCAGCGTTGTGATGCTGATGCTGGTGCCGATACAAGCTTTCATACTGTTTTTCACATTCTTTGTCCATTCTCTGTTGGTCACCGACTCTTCTTTGGCATCAGAGCGCAGGGGCTGGACATGCCATCGATCCTTCAGGACTTGGTCCCAGGCTTTGCGCGAGGTCAAAGCTAGCTGCATAGCCTGATCAAGAACCTCGCGGTCGGACAGACCTTCTAAGCTTGAGATTTGCTTCATCTCCTCATGCGAAATTGGCTCTGGGATCGATAAGTGCTGGAAAGGACGCATGCGGAGCTCATATCTGAGCTCGTCCGAAGAATAAGTCGGACCGATCGAGGTAAAATGTCCGTGCCGCCGGAGGACAACGAAGACTCTCTGCAACGCACTGGCTAAGGTATCTGTCGCTTTTAGCCACGAGAAGTGTCGGTAGAGGAGTCCTAGTGCCTTCTGCGACTCTTGTCGATGAGCTTCAACAGTCCAGTGCGGCAGCGGTCTGGCCTGAGCTATGAAGTAGCTGATTCTTTCCAGGTGAGAAAGATGGAGACCAGAGATATGTCCAAGGTACCAGTACATGTCCACAAACTCGCCGGGCGCATACACTTCAAGCTCAAATCCCAACTGGATCACGAACCGCAGTTGCTGCAGCTTGTGGTGATAAACCCAGCTGCTAAGGGAATAAGCAAATGCCAGCTCCTCATTCTGGCCGTAAGGCAGGGGCTTCTCCCTCGTCAGTGTTTGCAAATAGCCATCGATTTCTTCCGCCTCGGCCTGGATGTTATCCCACTCGATAGCAGCGTGACAGAGGTTGCGCCGTACACGAGAGCGGTTGAGAGCAAAGGATCGGAACTGGTTCTGGAACGAAGGCGCAACCTTGTCAATAAACTGGTTCATCTGTACTCCAATCTGGAAACCGGGGTTGGCTGGGTTTTCGACCCGCGAGTCCAGTAGCGCACTGGCTGGCAGGACAAGTGCCCTCATATCATCGGCCACGAACTCGACGAGGAAGGACTTCCCAATCACTCTGTCGGACAAATTGAGGAAAGACTGAGCAAGTGACCGGACATAGATACACGGCGTCGACTCTTGAGACATCAGAGTCCAGAAAGCAGTGTGAAGGTCGGCTGCTCCGCTCACATCTAAGATTTCGAAGGCGGCGGATATGTCCCTCAAGAGACGATTCAAGAACGAGAACGTATCCTTCTCCTCACAGGCCACCATAGGCCGGGGAGGGACACTGCTGGCAAGTCGACGTTGGATCTTTATGCTGAAGGCGTCAATAAGTGGCGATCCTGCAGAGGTGGATCTCTGTATGGAGCTGAGCACATCTAGAAGCCCGCTAGCTCTTCCAGGCGTCAGACGCCCATCGCTGGCTTCGCTCAAAAGCTCGAGAAACTCGATGCGGAAAGTGAGCCTTGACAGCAGTGCCTCGTGGTGTTGGAGCTGCTCTGGGCTATCTCCAAGATCCGTCCTCGCGAGCTTCATTAATGCAAGGACATCTTCGATGGTGAAGCGTCGTAGCATTTCTCGATTGAAGACCTGTGTTGCAAAGTCTTCTTCCTGCGGATGTGAGGAACGGTTACTTTGTGTCAGAGGAAGCACTTACCTCATAATAGTGCTGGCCGGTAACCATCGACAGAACGAGATCACAGCACTTGACGAGTCCGAGACAATATGCGCGTAGTAATTCGTGCTGCGGACTCGGGGCAAAGCCTGAGTAAGGAGAGCGAATGAAGTGCGCTTCCTCAATCTGCTTTGGATCTGGCCACAAGATTCTGTCAAGATGGACCGAAGTGAACAGAGTCTGCGATAACGGATATCCTTGATGCCACGAGACCTCTCTGCAGAGTAGCTGGTCGATGATCCACATCAGTTCGCTCGAAGTGATAGGTCTGGTGGCGTCGAAATCGTCTTCGAGATCCTCGCCTTCCGCGAGCGCGCCGCTGTCCATCTTGGGGTCACCGATCTAGGCATGATCAGATATCATTGCGACAGTGGGTGACGGTAGTACCTCAAGGGCGCCGACGGCCTCGAACAACGTAAAGCCTTCATCCTTCACGAGCTGGCCTGTTGGGATGTCTTGGAGCATTCAGTACTCGCCACAACTACACGCAAATGTAACTCACTCTGGGCGGACTTGATGAAGCGAGCTGTAACATCAATGAGCTGAACATTAGGATGCACGATGCGAGGTTGCACCATGTCTGATGGTGTTGATCGGTTGAGATAGTTGAGAGCGGAGGGTCTGGGCGCTTTTCATTCTCCGCACCAGTCTCATCGAGTCCGATCAATGGTGCAGGCCTGTGAAGTACGCAAGGTGATGGCAAGCTACGGATTCAACATTGAAGAAAATGAATTGGTCCCGGCGGTGGCATTGATACAACGAGACAACCTCGAATATTTGTGGGATTTGAGGCAGGCGCTCGCTCAGCCCACCTTTGGGCCTTCTCCACCCAGCGCAAATGGCTTCCCTTGCGATATATACAGCTTCATCACAGCACCACGCCCAATGTTCCTGAATACCTCTATTCCGTCTTGGCCTGCTGAGCAGCAGCCGCCTCGTTGGCCTCACCCAAATTCTTCAGGTCACCCTGCTTGCCATTCTGTCTTTTGGTTAGCGTTTCGCTCGATCTCCTTGCCGGGCTGTTGTCCGTACCTGCCACTTCGCAAATCGCAGGTCCATCTCTCCTCTGCGCTCTGCTTGTAATCTTGGACCCTCCTTTAGCGATCGGCGGACGGTGCGGGAGGCGACGGCTAGGTAGCGGTTGTAGCTGTCGCTGGGTTAGCTTGCGCTCTCCTTGATGCTAAAGTCATGGGGCCGGGAATGACATACGTGATTCCCGCGGCTTTCCACGCGAATGCCATCTTGAGTTATGTCTCGAGGGGGCAAATTGATCGGGAGTGGAGGTGTGGTGATTGACGAGCTTTAAATGTTCACGACTGAATGTCCTCCGCAGCCAGGAGCTACGGAACTGCAGAAGCTCATATGCTTGGCGCGGAGAAACGATGATCCATCCGGTCACTTCCCCGTCGACTTCTCGTCTTCCGCCGTAATCAGCCAGCCATCCGATCCTCTCATACCACGAGCATGTATCTTGCTCTACCATCTAGTCTATTGTCCCTCGCTGCCTAGCCAATAACACCGTGCCGCCGGCACCTTGATTCACTCTGTCCTCCAGGAACTGTGGAGCGTCCGGTCCGATATCTCCGTCCCCCACCGATGACTTGACCAGCCATACTACTCTAAGCCTCTGTCGACCCTTCAATTCTGGCCCTGGCCGCAAACAGTGCAGACTTACACGACTGCCATCAACCTCGACTCTACAAAGCCGTTCGCCCATCCACGAGACCATGATGTACTGCCTCCGGACCTTCCTCCCCCTCCTGCTCCTCCCACTGCCACTCTCCCTCAGCCCGATCCACCTCGCGACCTTCCTGCTCCTGACCTACATCCTCGCGCGGCCGTGCTCATACTGCTCCTTCCTGCTCGTCATCCTCTTCGCCTCCTCATGCTACTGGAGCGGCCGCTGTTTCTGGGAGAGTCCTGTGGTAGAGCCCACAGGCGCAATATCCGCAGGCTGTAACGGCACGGGCGTCGAGCAGTGGGCATGGCTCCCATACTTCCTCCCTCGCCTCTATACGACACCCTCGCCCTCGATACCCACCTCGGCCTCCAGCGTCAACGCCACCGCCAATACCGGATCCACTGAAGACTTCACCTCCTTCCTCCTCGACCTCACGAACAGCACGCTCTCGACCCTCGGTTCATCCGCGGCTTCGAGTGTCATGGCCTCCTCCAGCGCGATGCTGGCCAAGGTTGCCCCATCAATATCGATCCCGACGACGTCCATGGCGGGTGCGGTCGGCACACAGTGGCTTGGCAAGTTATTGGGGCGAGGGGAATGGACGCTTCCGTGCGTTGGGGTGAGGGTTGTGCTGTAATGCTAGGATTGAGGAAAGCAAAGGAGACGGGGGTTGCATAGACTGTACAACACCTGCACGAAGCCACGAATGCATATTGGCGCACCGTCTGGTTGAACCCTCAGCCGGGCACGATTGGAATAACTTATGGGTCTTACATTGCATATGGGGCTGCCGTGCCGACCCACCACTGCATGTATACAATACAGAGCCTCCCCCATTTTCACATCACAAGGCGAGGTTTCTGCGAAATTGCGGCCTCTGACGAAGCATCACTTAGGCCAAATGTCCGCTTTCGCGAACGACCATTCCATTCCGTTCCCTATCACCATCTTACCCCCTCCGCCCCGTCCTTGCCAGCAGCCTCGCGACCTTTTTCCCTGCTAGAGCTTTCACGCGCGCAGCTATATCATCAAGGATGGAGCTATGCCCTCTTATGTGTCAATCGTGAGTTGCTGCAGAGCAGAGCCCTCGCAGTCAGACTACGGTCCCCAATGCTGGATCTAATGCGATCTGCATCGGCTACAAGACTGAAAGGTAGACATGAGCAGGATCGGTTTTCTTTGGCAATTCACATTAGACTACTTGATCACACACACACACACACCCCCC